>NW_018128100.1:154866-173058 GCF_001952655.1 Monopterus albus
ACTCATTCTCTGCTCCCTCTGTAATGTTCACTAAGCACGTTAAATTGCGATTTCAGACTAATCATTACTAATCATTTTGCATCGTCACTAACAGCTGTAGAACCACACAATGATCATTTTCCATCTGAAAAAACATGCAGCGTTGCATTGTGGGATTGATATAAAGTGCTGCTTTTTAAGTTCCACTGTGGAATTAGTGAGTGCACCATATAGTGGGTAGATGTACACACTCAGACACCACTACAACATGGGGAACACTGTGCAGTGAGTGGGCCGTGAGTTCACACACCTTTGTTCTGAGTCTCACTATACCTTCTAGACTGAAACCAAATTAGGCAGAGTAGCTTCAGAGCCCCACTTTATATTTAGTTAATAACCCTTGACATAATTAAGTCATAGCTTTAACTGCTTACAACAGTTAAACCATCATTATATTTGTGATTTTTGCCTCCCTTCCCTATTTTGACCACATCTTACTAGGAAGGCTTTTGTCTTCTTGCACCATGCCACCTGTGCTCAGACGTCTCCTGACTGTGTGACAGGTGGGACAGTGGGACTGGTGTTACGCCTCTGTATGCATCGTGCTGTCTGTAGTCTCTGCCATGTAAACAGGCCTTTGGCTGTTTGTTAACTCTCCGTACAGAATTCATTTTCCTCTGTTGATCTGTCGGGCTAATGCAGCCGGTGCTTCTCGCTCTCTGCGAGCGTGCAGATAAGATCTCAGGGCAATTTAATGTCAAGTTAATCACTTTAAACTGTAAACATGGAGTGTATAAATGGCAAACTATGTGCTAATGATAGAGAGCTCATTACATCTTACAATTACCTCTTAATTGGTCTGATGTGACACCCCTCTACTTTCCCAGTATTAGGCATTCATACCAATGTAGTGCACCCACCCACAAATATTTACTCTGTGTCTCTCATGTTGGCTCCAGCATGTCACTGTCAAGTATTCATCAAAAAGCTGTTTAGATAAATGCGTGGTGATCATTTTGTGGATTCTTCATAACATTTCTACATATTCTAAACCAGCCTGATGCTGCAGACTTTATTCAACACAAGTGTCCCACACTTACAAATATAAATCTTAGTCACAGTCAAGAATAGTCATGTTTATTTAAAAAAGGTTTTCATATCTTTACCTGATTTTTTTAAACTCTGAAATCTAAAGTCACGCCCCTTTTTAAACACTTTGTCGTGTTTTAGATTGAATTGTAAATTGATTAAACTGCCATTTAATCTACACTCATTGAAGCATAATGACAAAGTGATTTCTCAGTTACCCTCACACTTTTTATTGATGTGACCTGTGAAGCTTCATGACAAAGAAATACAACCGTGACAGAATTTGACCGTTTGAAACCATGTATTTACTTAACAGCCTTGGATTTTCTAAAATCTGTTCATTGTTAAAAGTGTCATTCACCTGCTTTGACGTCTGACACAAACCTGCACTGCATCATGGGAGGACGTACACTAGCTGCTGTGACACCTGAGCCCATTGAAGGCCTTGGTTTCTGTGGCCTTTGTAAACAGGGATCGACCAAAGTCTTTTTAGTGTGGTCACAAGAGGAATGAACACCGTTGTGATTCTCCTCAGCGGAAGGTCCTGGAGCCTGAAAAGGAAAAAAGATTTCACATCTTCATCTGCAAAGAGGACTCGACACACTAACAGTGTTCAAACTGTTCAGTCACCTTGTTACAGCTACTGAGTACTGTATTACCTTATAATACATTCAGTGTGCATTGGATTGTTCTATGGCCAATGTTTACATAAAAGTTCATTATAGTATTTTATTGGCATTTTAAAATGAATGTACTTGGCTGCACAAGATCATGTTTCATTTACTTAGACTCCTTGTACCTGTTGTGGGAAGCGGCTGTCTGTTCTTAAAGGACTGCCTTGTGACCATGTTTTTCAGCTATGAATTGTACATTTGCTTTGAAATCCAGTTCATCTTTCTGTAAAAAGACATAACACAGAAGACTTGAAACAAAGCAGGCACTGATTAGAAACAGAAGTTTGTCTTGTAGCCTGTGTTGTTTGCTGGCAGAGGCCACTGTGCTGCGGCGAAGTCAGGATGATTGTTTTCAACGGTGAAAGGTTAAACAGACGGGCTTGACTGACTAAATTACCTGGATTATCTGTCACTGTCGCCTCGATATCTTCACGCAGTCACAGGATTTACTGGGAGGAAGCTCGAGTCATTTCACCTGTTAACAGGGATAGTGCTGCTTTCTGGAAATAAACATGAAGTCCTTAGTTTAAACTAGGGCAATGGAAGCATTTCACACTATTTAGACTTTTTAAAAAGGAATATATGCTGCAGGACTGAGGAAAAGGCTGGAGATGTAATTTCCCCAGCCGCCCTTGAGACTAAAGTCTGCCCTTCTCCTTGCACTGTAGCGTGTATCACAGACGCCATTTGAATACTAAATTATTTCACCCATTTTATTAAATTGCCTCCAACCTCCTGCTTATCACGTCCTTCTCATTTTCATTTTGTCAGATGCCTTTGTGTTGAATATCAGCTGTTAATTCTGAAGCACTAAATCAGATGTCAGAGCCTTATCACTTGAGAACACTAACATACTTTTTAAGTATAATATGATGATAAGTGAAGTTGGATTTGAGTGTAAAGTGAAGCCTTTATTAGCAGCTCAGTGAGAGGGTTTGGACTTTATTAGGCAGAGAGAGAGGCGAGATCAGCAGACAGTGCAAATGCAAAGTGCTAAGAGCAAAGACCTTAATGTATCAGAGTGCTGTAGAACTCAAAGTACTACAAAGTCCTGGAACGTGCTGAATAAATGTACCTCTAATTGTACCACAAAGACCCACAAGGTGCGTGACAAAGCACAAAATCCAGCAGAGTAACTAAGACTCAACCAACAGAAAGAGAAGGAATCATCATCATTTAGTTGAGCTGATGATTGAATCATTTCCTTCCTACACAGTACTACAAAGCATCACATTTACAAAGATCATAAAGTAGTGGTGATTAGTATGGTGATCACCGAGAAGGCAGCTACTACAGTGCCTTGCGAAAGTATTCGGCCCCCTTGAACTTTGCGACCTTTTGCCACATTTCAGGCTTCAAACATAAAGATATAAAACTGTAATTTTTTGTGAAGAATCAACAACAAGTGGGACACAATCATGAAGTGGAACGAAATTTATTGGATATTTCAAACTTTTTTAACAAATAAAAAACTGAAAAATTGGCCGTGCAAAATTATTCAGCCCCCTTAAGTTAATACTTTGTAGCGCCACCTTTTGCTGCGATTACAGCTGTAAGTCACTTGGGGTATGTCTCTATCAGTTTTGCACATCAAGAGACTTAAATTTTGCCCATTCCTCCTTGCAAAACAGCTCGAGCTCAGTGAGGTTGGATAGAGAGCGTTTGTGAACAGCAGTTTTCAGTTCTTTCCACAGATTCTCGAGTGGATTCAGGTCTGGACTTTGACTTGGCCATTCTAACACCTGGATATGTTTATTTGTGAACCATTCCATTGTAGATTTTGCTTTATGTTTTGGATCATTGTCTTGTTGGAAGACAAATCTCCATCCCAGTCTCAGGTCTTTTGCAGACGCCATCAGGTTTCCTTCCAGAATGGTCCTGTATTTGGCTCCATCCATCTTCCCATCAATTTTAACCATCTTCCCTGTCCCTGCTGAAGAAAAGCAGGCCCAAACCAGGATGCTGCCACCACCATGTTTGACAGGGGGGATGGTGTGTTCAGGGTGATGAGCTGTGTTGCTTTTACGCCAAACATAACATTTTGCATTGTTGCCAAAAAGTTCGATTTTGGTTTCATCTGACCAGAGCACCTTCTTCCACATGTTTGGTGTGTCTCCCAGGTGGCTTGTGGCAAACTTTAAACAACACTTTTTATGGATATCTTTAAGAAATGGCTTTCTTCTTGCCACTCTTCCATAAAGGCCAGATTTGTGCAGTATACGACTGATTGTTGTCCTATGGACAGAGTCTCCCACCTCAGCTGTAGATCTCTGCAGTTCATCCAGAGTGATCATGGGCCTCTTGGCTGCATCTCTGATCAGTCTTCTCCTTGTATGAGCTGAAAGTTTAGAGGGACGGCCAGGTCTTGGTAGATTTGCAGTGGTCTGATACTCCTTCCATTTCAATATTATCGCTTGCACAGTGCTCCTTGGGATGTTTAAAGCTTGGGAAATCTTTTTGTATCCAAATCCGGCTTTAAACTTCTCCACAACAGTATCTCGGACCTGCCTGGTGTGTTCCTTGTTCTTCATGATGCTCTCTGCGCTTTAAACAGACCTCTGAGACTATCACAGTGCAGGTGCATTTATACGGAGACTTGATTACACACAGGTGGATTCTATTTATCATCATTAGTCATTTAGGTCAACATTGGATCATTCAGAGATCCTCACTGAACTTCTGGAGAGAGTTTGCTGCACTGAAAGTAAAGGGGCTGAATAATTTTGCACGCCCAATTATTCAGTTTTTTATTTGTTAAAAAAGTTTGAAATATCCAATAAATTTCGTTCCACTTCATGATTGTGTCCCACTTGTTGTTGATTCTTCACAAAAAATTACAGTTTTATATCTTTATGTTTGAAGCCTGAAATGTGGCAAAAGGTCGCAAAGTTCAAGGGGGCCGAATACTTTCGCAAGGCACTGTACTACTAATTCTACTACTACTATAAAACTACCACTACTACATCACCACCACCAATGATGCTGCTGCACCTACTTCAAATACAATTACTGCAAGTGTTCAGAAAGTACTGCCACTGTGACATACAGCATATTGTATACCCACAGCTAATCCTAGTATTAGCAGTGTAGTAGTAATAAAGTACTACAACCAGTACAAGTATTACTACTGGTGCTACATACAGTATACAGCTGCTAACGCCTGTAAAATGAGCACCATTGCCAGTTCTGGTCATAGTGTTGCAACGTCTACAACTACTCACTGCTCCTATGACTAATGCTACTACCATTACTACTAATGTACTAGTACTACTGAAACCATAGTGAGTAATACCACTGTACCTGCTAACACTGGCGCTAGAGCCAGTGACAGTGAGTCATGTTATACTGTTAAAGACAAGCACGACTGGGGCTGCAAGCAGACCAGAGCTGGACAGTTAAACAGCCACTGGATTAGAGATTAAAAGCAATTTCTAATCTTCTTTAGTGAGGCGCTTCAGATTTGAGCAAACTTGGTTGATGACTGAGCTCCCGCTGACCGACATTAGCCAACTCTCTCCCACTTCGTCGTTGTTCATAGTCACTTCAGAAACACTCAGGGTGAAACAATAACACAACGCTGAGGTGGACGCTTTCTGTGTGGGACAGGGCAGGTGCTCGCTGGTTTGTCTTTTTGAAGACACAGATGTCTTCCTCAACTCCTCAAAGAGACTCAACACTGGGTGACACACTGGCCTCTCACCCCTCCCCCACACCCACCAGCCTTCCTCCACATTTCATCATCATCCTCCAGCATGCAAAATGTGATGTGTGCCAAAGGGATTGGTTCAGTTCATCTTATTTAAAAAGGACACTGTGTTCATTTTATGCCACTTTAAGATGAGCTTTGTTGCTCTCACCTGGGAAATCAGGACTGAGTTAATCGATCAGACTGTTTGATTGCCAGGAAGTTAAAGAGCAACAGTTCTGATATTGATTTAGTCATGTGTGAGCATAAATCTTTCCAGCCTTTTCTTATGATGGACCAAACCCGCAGAAACTTTCAACACTGAATCACCCTGTTCATCCTGCTTATAAACAGGCCCTTCACATTTCATATTGAATTTATTGTATTTAGTTTGTTTTATTGTGTTTGTTTGAGTACAGTCTTTATTTGCAAATGTAAAGTACTTTGTGTGACATCTCATGTATTAAAGGTAAATACTTTGTACTGTTATACAATAATCAGCAATGAAAATCACTGTTCACTGTGGTTCACTGACCAAACAGCTGAGAAAATAATTTCATTAGTGAACAAAAAGTAATATAAACAATAGGAACCAGCATATCAAATTAAATAAACAATAGGAAGTGTATACAATAGTTTTATGCTGGGATTTGGAGCATGCAAACACATTAAACATAAGATGCAGACAGTTGTAAAAGTAAAACAAAAGTTATATAAACAACAAAACATAACTGAATTGAGAGATATTAAGAAATTATACAGGTATGTATAAATAAATATGTGTATCCATATCTTCAATATGTCCATTCATCCATTTTCTATACCGCTTAGTCCCAAACGGGGTCACGGGGGGCTGGAGCCAATCCCAGCCGGTTGCGGGCGAGAGGCGGGGTACACCCTGGACAGGTCGCCAGTTCATCGCAGATCTTCAATATGTCTCTGATCTAAAAAAAGAAAAGAACAAAACAAAATAAAATCCAACAAACCTGTCAATCCAGAGCCAGATTTATCTTCGCTTCTGTGACAAACATCATTTGTGCGACGTTTCCACTGGGACTTGTAGCCTGAGACAGCATATGCATCTGGACTTATGGGATTTGTGACAGAAGCATGAAAGTTTTCATCTGTTCCTTAGCGCCACGCTGCAGCGCCTCAGTCTGTGTCCGAGGGCCTCAAAAGATGCACCAGAAACATAATCTATATTCAATGCCTTCTTAAAACTATGGAAATTTAACAAATGAAAAAGTGGCAGATTAATCCAGAATATAAATCTGAAATGATCTTGTGGCTACAACAAAAGTCAACAAGAATAAAGATGAGTCAAGCCGACCGGTCAGCTCCAGGCTGATGTGCTTGTAGGATCACTCAGACCAGTAAGGACTGGTGCTGATGTTCACGAGCCTCCAGTTCACATGAGCTGTCAGTGTTTTAGAATCAGTGGAGTTCGAGGTCACATCTTTGCAGGCCCAGCAGTCTAAGGTGTCGGGGTGGGTGCGGGAGGGGCTGTGCTGACAGATGCCCCCAGAAAGCCACTAACAGGATGACGCCAGCACTGCCAAGCCCACGGGGTAAAGACGGATTATGTCTGAGCAGCAGACAAACAGATTATTCCAGAAACAGTGCCTACTTTTCAACCTCGTCACTCTTGCCACCGTTACAGCTCCCACTGGTCCACAATTCCTCTGAGTGGAGGAGGAGGAGGAGAAGGAGGAGCGGCTCCATCAGCTGCAGATCCTAGTGTTCACCAGGAGCAGCAGCAGCCCAGGGCCCTAAACAAGCAGCCGTGTCCATGCAAAGTCAAACTCAGACACCCAGCAACCTGCACCCGAATGCACCCATGAACTCCACCTTAGCTGGACGACACCATCAGCCCCGTCCCACCTCCCTTCATCCTGTTGGATTTACTGTGTCACTCATATCTTCTGCACCCATGAACTCCACCTGAGCTGGAGGACACCACCAGCCCCGTTCCCACCTCCCTTCATCCTGTTGGATTTACTGTGTCACTCATATCTTGGGAACTCTTCAGCCACAATGCTTTGGGAATTTGAACTTGTGCTGCTGTTCATCCTCGCTCCACAGGCTGCTGGAGTTAAAGGTGAGCCTCGTTTTGTGGCAAAGCCGCGCTCCTCTGAGCCCTGACACTTCTAGTCCTTCACTACTTAACAAAGAGGTTTCTCGCTCGTTCTCTTTAATTCTTTGCAAAAATAATTAATTTGGCACTTCTGAATAGATAAGAGCAGTTAGATACAAGGATCTGAGGAGTCAGTTTATCTGTACACCAACTAAACCTGGTCACAATGTGAAGCAAAGCCTATTATGATTGCATAAGCACTTGGCTCTAAAATTGTTAAGGAGCAGGGCACGGTCTCTCTCACACCTGCATTATAAAACAGAAAGAGCTGAGTAAATCCTTTGTCTCATGCTGAACCTCAGCCAAGGTGAGTTCAGGATTTATGATGCACCATGAATATGTATAAACATGTCCACAATATGAATTTAAATGGCAAAAAGTTAATAGCACAGTTTCGTGGCTGTATTGCCAGCTTGGTGACAGCTTGACAAGTTCAATTCCAGCTCTGTCCAGACTTATTTGCGTAAAAAAAAAGCTAAAGACATGACCAAAGACAGAAGGTTATCCGTCTCCTGCTTTACACAATCTCAATCATTTCGGCTGAATAGTACAAATAAAAGAAAATACCTGGCTGTGACATTCAATGGGAAACAGCTGGCGTTCACCTTCACTGCTGACAAGCTTTTTATTTTCTCTAAAAGCGTTCACAAGCCCTGTGAACTACATCACACTCCACCTAACGCCATCCAAAATATAAATGCTGTACTGCGTGATCAAAAACATATGTACAGTACACTGCTGTTTGGTGGAAGCTTTTATTTCAAGCACCCTTCATATACTGGGACTGCTTTTATTTTAGTAGGAGTGGGCATAAGGAGGGAGAGTGAACCCCGAACCCTGGCTGGCAGGCTGCTGCAGCTCCCTCCACTCCGCCTGTGGCCCCAAATATCATCAGAGACAGGAAGCATATGCCTCCATTAACAGCGTCAAATAGAAAAAGCTCGTTTAGGCTGAATTATTCTGTGCGTTGTTTATTACTGTAAAATGCTAAAAGTAAATATTGTAAATTATGATTACACCAGTTCCCCTTTCAGGCTGCTGTTTCAGACTTACTGTTTTTGGTTTTACCAATTTTCACCTTTGTACTAGTTGATTTAAATTCATTTGCACTTTTTCTCTTTGTCCGCTCACATCTAAAGGTTGTGAGGTTTCATTCTGCAAGGACTGCACTGTACAGTAAACAAGGGGCCTCTTACTGAGAAAGCAGCTTGGAAAATCCTCAAAATAGATTTCTATTAATACAGAAGCACAGTGAAAGGGAGAGAAATGAGCTGCTGGTTATGATCCAGTGTTCCTAGATGTGTATTAGAAACAGACCAGGAGCAGTGGGCCTCAGAACAATCTGAACAGATTTTTTACTAAGCAACAGATATGTGAGTGATTCATCGTTTTTCTTGGGTTGTTTTCTTGGGTCAGAACAAAATGTATGAATTATCCGCTCTCATCATGCTCAGACGGGCTGATTTAGGGCTGCAGCTAATGATTATTTTCATTAGTGTCTTTGTTGACTGATCGATTCATCATTTAGTCTGTGAAATATCAAAAAAGTGAACCAGTGTCCATCCCAGTTTTCCAGAGGTGGTGTCCTCACATTTCGGTCCAAAACCCATATTTTTAAAAAAACCTATCACTGAAGAAAAATCAGTTTTCACTATTTTGTCATGAAGACCATCTGAAACCGTTCTGTAACTATCAGACCGCTGCTGGTTATTTCTGGTTGCCCAACACATTAACTAATTGTTTCAGCTCTGCAAACAAAGGCCGTGTGTTTGTCAGAAAAAGTCTAGTCAGAAAAGTTTTTCCACTTGCATCAGTGACACCAGACTGTCATTCTCTGTCATATGTCTTTGCTTGAATATCTGGCAGCTGCTCATTAAAAGTAATGTTTGCCATATGCAGCAGGAAAAACTGCTGAAATTAACACCGGAGCCAATGCTGACGGCAGCTGGCTGTTTTCATGTGCTGAAAATCTTCAGAACATTCCTGAGATATTTCTTCTGCCTGTTTTCAGTTGCTTGCGGTGCCAATAGCACAGTACAATACAGTCCAGTACAGTACAGCACAGTACAGCACAGTACAGTACAACACAACACAGTACAATACAGTACAGTACAACACAGTACAGTACAGTACAACCACAGTACAGCACAGTACCAGTACAGTACAGTACAACACAGTACAGTACAGCACAGTACAATACAGTACAGTGCAGCACAGTAGCATATGCCTAAATCTTGTTCCATTAAAGCAGTTTGTAGTATTGTCCTTTGTACTGTAGTAAACACAGCCCATCTAAACTAACGCCACTGATTTATGTCCAACCAGGATCCGAGCCTCCATGTTCCTGTTCCCGTTCAGAGAGCAGTGCCCGGCTGCACTCAGGAGTGAAAACAGAGGCTGCCGGCTCAGTGCGCCTGGCAGAGCTGCTGAGGATGTCCACACACACTAAAGGTTCAGAGCCTGAACTGGGCAGAGCTCGATCCAAGAGGTCGGTGTTTTTACACTCCGGAGTTAGAATCTGCCCCCAGGAGAGCATCAATGATGTGTTCGCCAGCCACCAGGCTTATTACCAGCTCAGAGGTACACACCTGTTTGTTTCGTTCTCGTTGTTCAACCTCATTCAACAGACGCCACCTGGACCTACATTTATACAGTCACAGTCATGCATGTGAACTACCCAGTGTTTTGTTTTTACAGCCACTGAGCATATCAGCAGTTTTTGTTGTTGTTCTTTGCTGGATTTCTTCAGCTTTTCATGGTTTCCAACAGGTGACTTTGCTTGTTAAGCTGTTGTCTCAGGAACTTTATTTAGCAAATCCCCATTTTTTAAAGCCAATATTAGGTTTTAAATTGATTTTCTACCTTCTGCTGAGCCAGTTTCTATTGCTTCTGAATATTAAAATAAATGTTCAGATATTTTGTTGTATTTTTTGTTAAAGCTATTTTCAGCCAAGAGTGTCTAATGACACTCAGAACAACATAAACTGCTGCTAAACTACGGATGCCTGGTTGAGACAAACTGTCCAAAACACAGCCTCCAGTCTGAAGCTAGCGCTAGCTGGCTAACACTAAATGTGTCAGTCCAGTAGAACACCTTGGTTACTACTGATGTTACACAAAGCTCCAGTTCCTCCCAGATTAAAATCATATTAATTCAACACAAAGGTAAAATCTTGACCATGCTAGGTGGCTAATGCTACCAAAACAAACTATTAGCTTTAGATGCTAACACATCCAGAAGGAAGGAGACCACATCTGGATCCAGTCTGAGTCCTCTGGCTGCTTTTAACCCTCTCCATGTCAAACAGCCAAAGCCATGTTAACCCTGGTTGTTGCTCTTTCTTTGTCCCACTCTCTCTGTGCTAAAGACGCCACCTCTTCACTCTGGCAGCTGCTGGTTTAGACTTTTAGCTTCCCAGAGCTCCTCCATGACTGTTGGACATGACTACTAGCGGATGGAAAAACCCTCCTTCTAACTTTGGCTAGGCGGCAGACGGGGCTGATTTACAGACCGTACTTTGACAACACAGGGTGGAGAAGCTGAAATAACAACAGGAGGCTGTAGGCAGCAGAGGGTCATGGAGGGGGGTGTAGCTGAGAGACACCGTGTCCTGTCCCACCGTCACTGGGGTTATCAGACACTGTGGAGAATCTGAGATAATGCAGCTTTAAAATTAGGGTATTGTTGATTATTCAATCATGAGCACAGACCATCTACAAACACCAAAATGAATTCCTCATTCCTCACATGAAGTCCTCATTTGTCTTTTGTTTCATATAAACCAGACACTGACATGATTCCCCTGTCAGAAATAAACATTTCAACCTGTCTCTTTTTAATGAGGATGTGCAGTCAAAGGTGAGACAGCAGCAATGGTTTGTCTTCATAGTCCACATCTCCATGAGTAAATGATCTAAGTCATCACCACAGGTTGAGGTTATCATAGCAACAACAGCTGTTCTCAGACACGCTGCCAGGTCACCGTCCTCTTATGACTTCACTCAAGATAGGTGAACCCAAACTTTCTTTCTTTTGTTAAAAAGCATGAGAAGCATTATTATCACTAATGGATGTGCAAAACAAAAAGAAAATAGCACAGTCTCATCTTGGACTTGGTGTCCTCTGTTCCTTTAGGCAGGCACATGTCAGACTGTACCAGGTGTGCAGCAGCCTTAGGTGAAGAGATGAAATCATATCCCCAGACCACACTCTATGTACAGTCTGCACCGTCTGACCACTCAGGGGCGATGTAGTGAGTCATGGACGTGTCACGCTCACCTCCTCCACACAGGTTGTCAGTCAGCAGTCAGTTTCTGTCCAAACCCTTCACCAGACAACAGTGACAAGCTGTGCAGAGCGTTCACTCTCTCCTGGAGTGCAGGAGAGACAAAACGACAAGGCTTCACCTCCATCTCAGAAGGTGTCCCAGAGGTATCATGAGCCTAATGTACCGTGTTGTATATCAGGAAATGTACAGGCCTTGAAAAGCCGTAAAAAGTATTGAAATCAGTTCCTTAAAAAAGGCCTTAATTTCATTTGCAAAGACTTTGAATATTTTTCCCTGCAGGGTGTTGACAGTAACATCAGTCTGTGTACGTGACTGAGCTGTTGGGAGATGTTGTACGTCCATAAACTACAAGTGCACAGGCTGCAGAGGGCTTGTTTTTGTAGAGTTAATGTGTTTTTAAATTAATGCTAGCCACTGTCGCTAGGCAGCACATTGACTCCTAATGGCCAAGTGGGGATTTTTGGGCATGTTGCCTTCACTGAGTAGACAGTCAAGAGAGATGCAGGAAACAAGAGCAGCAAGAAAAGGAAAACAGAGGCCCGTGGTTGTGGTTCTGTACAGTGGGATGCACCTGAGCCCCATTAGGCCACTGGGGGCCTGGCGAAGTGTGTTTGACAAAGAACATTTTTACTTAATTTAATAAGGATATTATATTTAATTGGTTGATCTAACCTAAGATTCTGTTGGTGACATCGTTCACCACACAGTTCTGAAATTAACTCCTTGGATGTTGTTGTACAAACGAAGTAGGGGCACCTTTTGGTAAACTTGTATTTAAAATAAGCTTTTAAAATAGTGCAAATAGTCAGATCCACAAAAACAATCACACACTGAGCTTTCCATGGAGCTTCACAAACAGTTTATAAAGATACCCTGTGACAGTTGGGCATCTCGTAAACACACCACGCAGTGATCAGGGCTGAGCTATAAAGACACAGCCAGAGTGTAAAGAGCGACTCTATGGCAGATTCCCACTTGAGTTGACAGTGTAGAGCAGCTTGTTACTGTGCAGAAGAGTTTCTCACTGCAGTGTGTTTAGTGCTGTTTGTTTGGTCAGTTTGTCAGGAGGCTGTGTGGGAGGCGTTCAGGATCTTCTTCGACAGGATCCCCAGCACGGCGGAGTACCAGAGATGGGTTCACGCGTGTCAATACGAGTTGCTGTGCATCTCTGACCTCGCCAAAAACTTCAGCAGCTCCGAGGAGCACACAAGCATGATTCACATGGTAAGAACACTGCAGGCGGTGTACAGAGCTCTGCCTGCCTCATCAAAAGGGCCACTGCTGCCACAGACTCACAGTGCATTGAGACATTTTACCAGAGATGTGAAATAAAGTGTCCTGTAAAATGTGCTCATTTACAACTAATGCATAAGGTGCGTGTTGTTACACAATGAGGAAATGTTTAAATTAACGTATTGGCAAAGGATTGTTTATGATTTATGTTCACTGTACAGTAATCCTTATCGACTGGTGGTTACCTGCAATCACACCCCACAAGACTCAGATCTAGTGCCATAAGTTTAACCGCCACAAACTAAATCACACCTCCAGCACCATTCAAATGTTTGGACACACTTTGTCATTCAGTGGTTTTCTTTTTTGACACTGAAAACATCAGAACTACCACATAACACATGTGATTCGGTCTTAAAGGAGCCCCTGCTGGCTGCTTTGCCTTCACTCTGCGGTCCATGTCAGCGGGGTGTAGGTCGAGGAGCTGTGTGGCTGTGGTGCTGATGGCACCAGCACGGCCACCGCAGCACTCTGCAGCGACGCGCCATCGATCTGCTCAATGACCCGGAACACCTTCAGGCTCTGTAGAGCTATTTGAAGGAGAGTGATGGAGCGCTGCATCACATGACCTGGCCGCCACAGTCACTGACCTAAACCCAGAGTAAAAATGTTCTCCTGGGTGAGGACACTGACATGAAGACGGAGAGTCTGTTGAACCTCACAAACGTGAAGGTGACTCTCTGAAGTCTAAACCAGATCCCACACAGCCACCACCACACTGCTTATTCTGCATTGTGTGCAGTGTTTGTTGCTGTCAGTGTTGATGTTAATGCTGCTTATTTTGTTATATTACTCAGCCTCATGCTGGTTTACTGTTTGCACATTGAGAGCTGATGTACCTGAGTCAAATTCCTCGTGTGTCCATCACACCTGGCCACTAAAACTGATTCTGAAGTGTCATTTTTCACTGGTGCTTGCCGGCGCTTGTGTTACTCTGCACAGTCAACACTGCATGTGTCCTGTCTGTAGAGCAGAGGCAGAAAACATGGTCCCTCTCAGCCAAAGGTTTACATCAGAACTGTCCACATGTTCCTGAAGAGCTGTAAGAAATAAAAGTACCACTGGAAACCCCCTTGGGACAGGAGCACAGTGGCTTTGCATTATGAGTGAACTGACCCTTTAAAACACAGAAGAGCGAGTTTTCCTTTCTCATTCACACTGATTGTTGATGATGTACTGTGGAGATTGAATGCTTTTTTATTGCTGAAGGGTTGTAAACCTCCCTGGAGACCTCAGAGACGCTGCAGCTAAATTTATTGTTAAACTACAACACACAACAGTTAATTTGCACATATTATAATTTACACAAACTCAAGTCCTGAGCATAAAGACAAAAAGTGAATGAATCAATTAATCAGTTGTTCAGACGTCAGTCTGAAGACAAACAGCAGCAGCCGCTGACACATGACACACACACAAACAAGATAATCATGTGGCCAATTACTGCCTAAGTGTTGAAATATGTCGAGCCACAGTGTTTGTGTATCTCTGTCACGGTTCCTGTGACACACACTGTAAATTATTGTTTTGTTTTTCTATTATTTACAGAGGATGAACCGGATGAGAGACGGGAGGCCTCCATCACGGTGAGAGCCGACAGATAATCATGTTCTCACTCTGTGTCTCGGGCTGCGCACACACAAATAATGTGAACATGGAGCTAACAAGGCAGAGGCCATTAAA
Organism: Monopterus albus; assembly: GCF_001952655.1. NCBI lineage: Eukaryota > Metazoa > Chordata > Actinopteri > Synbranchiformes > Synbranchidae > Monopterus > Monopterus albus. Next base: position 169,693 of record NW_018128100.1, read on the forward strand.
CAGGGCTGTAGGTCCTTATTACCTGTGAGTCACTGTTATGTTGTAGCCACAGTCTGTGTTGCTCCAGTGAACAAATGAAGAGAAACACATGGATGTCATCGGGACCAGGTGCTTCTGCTCATCCTGCCTGCATGATGAGTCGAGATGGTTCACTCAAGTGAGGACGGAAGAGGAGTTGTGAGGCAGCTTTTGTATTTTTCATCCAGCATAATTAAACACATTTTTCAGTTGCAAAGGAATCCTGAGTGCTCCCAGAGGTGGGCACTCGCACCTGGAAGGCGCAGTAATGTCACCTTGTGCAGACAAACTGACTGTAGCTTCATGCAGTCGAGCGACAGCAGCATTTTCTGTGGGTAAAGACTCATTGAATCGGATGTGACCGGTTTGTCTCCCACAGTAGCCAGTGGTGCATGACGTACATAAAAACACTCGCACCTACTGCTGTTGTTTTGGTTTGGTACAATCCTGCACAGCAGCATCGAGACGTGATATGATTCAACGGGTTTCACAGCCAGTGACTCTGAAGCTCAGCACAGAAAGACAAAGTGTTAGAGACACATCACGACCCAGAGACACACACCGTAAAGGGATGCAGCTGAACAAAACGTGCATGCACTGCACTACTGAGCGGACAAGTTGGAAGAACTCTGCATACAAAATGCCAACAACAGATTAAATGAACAACATATCTTTTTTCACTAATGTGTATCTCTCATCTGCACCAGTCAAAATGTGTAAAGGGTTTCTAGGGACATCTCTAGATCTCCTGCAGAGGTTCAGGTTTGTGACTGACACCTTCCTCCACTGGCCTGTATCTCTGGCCTCAGTGCAGGAGAATCACTAGAACTAAAAGAGCCCCGTGCCCAGATCTTCATCAGTCACATGCAAAATGACATGAACACTGTGACACATGCTAAAGGACACTTTGGTACAGAAACGACATCATGGTGAACTCACGGTGAAACAATCAAGGAAAAGTATTTTACAGAAACGCTGGAAACAAACTATCAAAACCACAGTTTTAATAATTATAAGAATCAGTCCATAAAAATATAGAAACAATGGTTTTACATCATACAGGCTCAAAGTGGCCCAGCTGCTTACTGAACTCTCATAATTATGTTTTACATTCATTTTGAACATTTCCAGCCCTAAACCCTTGTTTTAAACACAGTGCTGCTTCACGTCAGGACAACTCAGGAAGGCTGAACTGATTCATACTGTGCCCTTTTCTTCTGCAGAGGATCAGTGACTCCTGCAGCGACACAGAACATCCCTGAGATAGCAGGTAGAAAAATATTTAGTGAATATCTGAGACCACTACTGTGTTCACACTAGTGCTATGTCATTATAATGTTGTTATTGATTTCTTGTCTGTTGTCGCGATCTGTGTCCTTGCACCGTGACCTGAGAACTGTATATGGACTGAGTGTGTGTGGAGTGATGTGCACAGAGTCTTGTCCTTGTGAGGCGTTTATCACTGTAAACTGCAACACTAAGTCGCCCACAAGCACCAGGTCTACCTAAATAAATGCATCTTATTAACCTCGAATGGCTCATCACACATACACGATGACAACAGACTCTGCAGATGCTGCCACAGTCACATCAACACATCGCTCGACACACAGCACCACTGGTCATTTAAAATGACTCTGCTGTTGCTTCATGTCCGGAGGAGCAGGCAGTTTCCCCAGCGGCTGACACCAACACCGCTGTCCTCCTCAGCTCCCTGAGCGCCTCTCCAAGCCCCGCCCTCGATCAGACCCAGCTCGCGGAGGAGGTCGAAGAGGTACCGACAGACTCTTAGGTTTACATTTGAGGCCCAGTATTTAGTCAAAGGAGTCAGGAGCCTGAGGAGCATTTTGACAGGACACATTCAGGACTCCTGAAAATATGCATCTGTAGGAGTCATGTTATTGGTGTTATGTTTTATTTGAGTAAAAGGCAGGCCACCTGTCATATGTGGAGGTCAAACACATTTTGACCCCCTCTGTGAGCGGTGGGAGGTGTGAGAGGTGAATGTGCCTTGGTCAAGGACATATACGTACTATAGATGGTGTGTGTTGGGCAGCCAGAGCTTCTCGTCCACGTACCTGCTGTGGAATTCCTCCGCTTATTTTCATTTGTAGATACACTCTCATTAGAAACCTGCCATCTCTGGGCTGGAACCTTGGAGTTTAGACAGAAACACACATTATTAAAAACACACACTTTCTCTAAGGCTAAGCTCAAGAGATTTTAAGGCCATTTGCACAAGTCCAGGCAGTACAACTATAGCTGTGCACGTCACATTGCTGCCAAGTGCCCACACTAAGTTCTACGTGACTATTCAGTGTGGACAGAAGTGAAGATTGTATGTATGAATACAACATAAATAAGTCATGTAAGTGTAATATTTTGAGCAGTGCATCCATCCTGGAAATAAATCTGTGAATGAAAGAAATGTAAAAAGGCTAAAGAAAGGCGAAAGCATCAAAAGCCAAAAGCATCTGAATTATGTTGTTTCAGTACGAAACATGATCAACTCGTGTTTGACAGCTCAGGCTTTGATCTGCGATTGAATCTTCAAATTTTGCATTTATAGTTTAGCTTTACTTCCCTGATCACATGAAAACAACAACAACAATAAAAATGAACATTTTTACTAAACAGGAAACTAAACATCTTCTCTTGCTTAGTTTTCAATTGACCATCAGGGACCTGGCCTCACTGAGTATGAATGGGAATGTAGGATAGAGAGTGCTTGTATATACCTGGCTGGTTGTGCACTGGACGGTTTTGGGGAAGGTTCAGGAGGTAGGCGATGCTCCTGGGTACTGGCATCCCCTCGGCAGGGGTAAAGGAAGTAAAGGGGAAATAATTAGAATAAAAATGGTGGCAGTAACAAAAATCAGAGGCAGAAGTATGGAGTTTGAAAACCAAATCATGAAGACAGGACACAGCACTGAGCTGCAGACCAAAGGCGTTACCTTTACTTACACTGTGTCTGTTTTCCTGAAGGACTCTGAGCTTCCTAACGTGCTCCCTGAGAGTCCAGCGGAACAGACAGTCGAGTTCAGCATCCACCTGGTGGATCGGGACAACAGGGAGCTGCTGGACGACCCAGACTCCCCTCACTACACGGACCTGGCCCATCACCTGCATGACCAGGTGGGACTGACTGTACTGCTAGAATTTCTGCATTAATTCATTAGATCCTCCTCTTTTCTCCCTGTTGCCATCAGTACCAGCATCACCTGAGTACCACCTGAGTCTCTCTGTGTCCTGATTCACGCGGATGGTAAAGGAGCTTATACCACAGAGCTGAAAGGTCAGGGCCAGAGAGAAGACTGTCAACAGTCCACTGTCTCCAGTCAGGTTGAG
>NW_018128100.1:175065-182849 GCF_001952655.1 Monopterus albus
CTGAACCTAAAATGCATTGAGTCAAATTTACAGGTGACACAAGAGCAAACGTGCCTGAGGTTAAAACATTCCGACAGACCTGAGTCCTCTCTGGGGCGACACTCGGCTCTGTTAGCTGTTAAATGTCGTCATCATTTTATTTAACAGTTGGATCTGTCTGTCAAATAGTACACACAGTGTCCCTGAAAGGACGAGTCAAAAGGACTGTGTTTACCCCCCCAATGCAACGAGAAACTGCCAGAGGTCCTGACAAATACACAGATCTGGTGGCTTTTTAGTAAAGTACAGATCAGATTTATCTTTATCTAGTGTTAAAGATGGGGGACACAGTCAGGTCCAGTCCAGACAGGGAGCTGCCTGATTTGGGAATAAATGATGCAGGGGACATTTTAGACAGCCTCTACTGCAGCCTAATGAACAAGCGCTTTTGTTTAGCAGACAGTTCACACAAAAACAAGGAACTTCACATCCTCGCCATTCTAATCAGTCACATCGAGAGAATCAGCTTATTCTCTTTTGATGACAGCAGCTGTGCAGAATGTTGATGAAGCTTTGATGCAGTCTTTTTTCCTTTTTTTTGGACTATAGCTACAGATATTTGTTCCTGGCATTTGAAATGTGCTCCTTCTTACTGCAGCACCACACGACTTGTGAGAACCTTTGTTGTGTGTCAGAGGTTCACAGGCCTTTAATGCACAGACTTTCTGTGCTGCTGCTTCCCGTCCATGTGTGTCAGTGCCGTGTACCCGGCTCCGGTGTGAACACCGCTCAGCTCCTAAACTACTGCACATGCACAGATGTAACTGAAATGCAGACACGTGCGCAGAAGAATAACAAAACCAGGTTGTGTGTGCGACGAAATGGCCCAGATTCCCCCCACACTGCTGGGTTATGATATGTTCCTTCCAGTTTGTCCTGATCAGAAGCTTCTCCATAAACGTCGCACCACATGTGAAACATCCTGGTCTCTCCACTGACCCCGTCGCTGTCGTCTCTCTCCTCCACGTTTATTGTTACCGGTCTGTGAGGGGCAGGTGGCCCAGATCTGGTCTGAGGACATCTGCTCTGGTCTGTTCACACTGCTGTGGACACATCGGGTCTGGGATGTGGACCCAACTGAACAGAGGCTCTTCTCACAGAGACTGAGTCCTGTTAATCCAGAAGTACATTATCATTTTCAGGACCTGTGACATTGACAGATTGTACTGTTTTATTTTAAATCACAGAATTAAATGAGCAGCAGATAAATCTTTTACTGGTCAAAAGCCCAAACTCACCAGACGAAAACATCTGCAGAGTCTGATACAGACTTAGTTTATCAACAATCAGTGTGAAGATTCGGAGCCATCAGCTACGAATCAGACATCATTTCTCCTTTTCAGGCCCAGAGGAATCTCAGTGCACTACTCTCTCACCTTTGAGGTTAATTCACCTAAAATCAACTCTGAGGACTCAGAGACAGCGAGCGGCACGGCGGCGTCCTCAGCCGCCTCTGGCCTCAGGGACATGGTGACCAGGGCTCTAGGTGGGGCGGCCTCGCTGCCGATCGACCTGGATTCACTTAACTTCAGCCCAGGTACATCTCTTCACATTTTTGTGTTGCACTTTCCTTTTCTAGCTTAAAATATTGCGTAAGTGTCAGACACAGTACATCGGATCAGTTTGAACCAACCCAGGGTCTTTAAACCTGGAGTATCTGCTACAGCAAACCGGTGGGAAAATTGGAATCATTTATGATATCTGACTCAGCTCAAGTATTTCAAGTATAAAAATGAATTATGTTGCTGTTTTTGGCAGAGGCAGTCCTCCTACCAGCCCTGACATCAGCCTCTTCAGCACAAGCAGTGAATGAGGTAAGTGGTTTTGCTGCTGGAACGAGACTCAGAGAAGCAGGATATTTAAAGATGCCCTCTGGATGTGTTTTCAGCCACGTAAAAAATAATCAGCTTTATATAACATTTACCTGCCACAAAAGGTTCAAGAAATCATCACAAAGAGCAATCACTCCTACTACCTACAAATCAATAAATATGAAAACATGTTTTGTAAAAGGTTTCACTGAGTAAAGGTGTTTTAAACACTGGAGCCTTCGAGTTTCCACCTCACACCTAGACAGGTGTCAGTCCTGATTTGACCAAATCAGTGCTCACATGTGCACATCTTAATAATCTGAGAAACAGGCTGAGGATCAGGATTAGCGTTATTGGCCAAGTATGATGAACACACAAGAATCTGACTCCAGTTCAGTGCTTTCACAGGCAATAGGAAAAAAATGGGTGCATTCATATAGGAAGAAAAAAGAAGAGGAAGAGAGAAAACAATCTATTAATAAATCGATATAAATAAATACAGTGTGAAAGCTTTGGATAAATACAGTGCTTTACAACTTCTGCACTGAGGACTGTTCTCACAGACGTGAGACCAGAGAAACTCACCTCTTCAGCAGGCGCCTGTGAAAACGAGCTCACAGACTGTACATCACTCTGCACAGTGAAGCTCATCGTCCCACAGGGGGTGGACAGAGTCTGAAGGGCCAAAGAAGTCAGGCGCTTTACAGTGCATGTAAGAGGCATATCACTGGTGCTGATTTGTGTTATGTGTTACTGGTACTAAATAAAAGCACATTGCTCGCTGGTGCAAACCTTCTACCTTTCTGAGATTTACAGCAAATGGCTGTACAGACTTTGTGTCGAGAATAAAACAGGCTCTTTCCTGGTCAGATAAGGAAGACGTAACGCAGGAAGTAACGCAAAATAATTAAAACAAACCGATAACCAATGGCAACAGATTCTCAGCAGGCTTGGTACCAAACTGGACATGGAGTAATTTAATTTGTGAGGAGAGAAAATATTCACTAATACTCATAAAACTGGCAATGTATGGATTTTGTTTACAAGTTCTGTGATTTTCTAATAATTCCCTGTGCAGTGTCCTGGAGGAAAATGAGTGAAGCTGTTTGCAGGGAGAATGGAAACAGTATTTTGAGACAGAGTTTAGTTGACTGTGTTGAGTTTGTCAGGACATTTTCACAGGGATTTTCATGAAAGAACTGTAAAAAAAATAAAATAACTGGGTCTAAACCCAAGTCAATATTCTTCAATTATTGGAAACACTGCCCTCCAGACTTGGTCCGTGCATGTAAAATTTTAAATGTTTAACATCAAATGTCTATTTTCACTTTATACATCGGACGTTCATCTCTTCACAGTCCGGGGAACCTGACTCACAAAACGAGTTTCTCACTGAGGTTGATAAGCTGCCGGTGGTGGAAAAGGAGAACACCCTTACTACCCCACCGTTCCCCACAGCTGTCCCAGAGGATGTGACTGGTGGGACGGCACAGCCCAGCCATCATCCCTCAGCCTCGGAGGAGATCTCTGATAAGCCGGAGGCCGTTTTTGTGAGTGAGCCTGAGCCATCAAAAGGCACCGGCAAGGAAGAAGAATTGCTGATCATTACACATGAGATTGAAACCATTCATCACAATGAAACCAGTGGACTGATGAGAGACTACATCCCAACTCCTCCCATGAGTCTAGAGCTAGAGACACACATCAGTCTGATGTCAGAGAAGGACCCAGCTCCTGTTGATGAGGACAGCAAAAGTCCTGGCTTGGACATTCCCCCCACCACACAGAGCTTCTTAACTACAGTCCCTGTGGGAGATGAGCCGTCTGACTCTGGACTCCCAGTTACATCACATGCCGCCATCACAGGTCAGTCGTCAATGGTGAACCTTCAAGAAGATGAGGATCTGACTCTGGACTCCCAGTCACATCACACGCCGCCATCACAGGTCAGTCATCAATGGTGAACCTTCAAGAAGATGAGGAAGTAAATGCTCTTCCAGATGAGGAAGATTTCGGTGTCACTAACCGATACAGACCCGCTGAAGTTTCACAAAAAGACCTCCAGGATGTTTCAAAGTTGCAAAGTGAAGTTGAATTGCTAGAAACAGAGGGAGGCGTAGTAGTCAAACCTGAAGATGTGCCTGAGGATTTGCAGCCGACACTTGAACAAACCAAAGTTTCTGAACCAGGACAAGAGAAGGTAGAAGTGTCAGGAGGAAATATAGAGGAAGAAGTAGCTGAGGTTTCAGAGCCAGAGGAATCTGAACCAGTTGAGAGCACAGCTGAGATTCTGGCAGAAGGAGAAGTGAAAGTTTTGCAACCAAAAGAGGAAACAGCTGAAGTTACAGAAGCAGTAGAGGAGAGTCCAGAACCAGAACCAGGTGTAGCTGATGTGTCAGATCCAGGTCGGGGGCCTAAGAAAGATGTAGGTGATGTTTCAGGACAGGCTCCAGAACCAGAATCAGAACTAAGTGAGGATTTTACTGAGATTTCAGAACAAGAAGAAGTGGTCGAAGCTGCAGGATGGGAAGAAACAACAACAGAAGTTTCCAAACTGGAAACAGTCGGTGAGGAAACGGCTGATGTTAAACAAGTAACTGATGAAGAGGTCACTGTGGTTCCAGCACCAGAGGATGAAGATGTAGAATCAGAGGAGAAAGTGGTCACAATTTCAAAAGAAGAAGAAAAAGCTACTGCAGCTGCAGCACCAGGTGAAGGAGTAGCTGACTCATTCGACCCAAAGCCAGATGTACCCAAAACCCCTCAACCAGCCGGGGGAGTGGTTGAAGATGCAAAGCAAGAGGAGGATGCAAAGCAAGAGGAAGAAGCAACTGCAGGTCCAGTTCCAGACATTTCAGAACCACAGTTTCCACTAGAAGCTGAAGACAAGACAGAACCAGAGGAGGCAGCTGAGAATCCAGAACCAGAGGAAGCACCTGAAGCAGTGGAAGTTGATCTTTTACCCCCAGTGGAAGAGCCACCTAGGACTTCAGAGCCAGAGTCAAAAGAGGAGCCAGTAGATGAAGTCCCAGAACAAACAGAGGGTGGTGATGCCCCGCAACCACATCCAGAGGAGGGGGCAGTTCAAATTTTAGAAGCAGAACCTAAGAGAGATGTTACTGAGCCACCAGCAGAATCAATTAAAATCCATCAGCCCTCAAACAGTTTGGAGGAGCTTCACTTTGGAGTAAATACTGCTGAGGTTGCTGAAGATAACGAGTTCCTTCAACCTGCTGCACCCAAATATCATCACCCACCAGAGGAAGATAATTTACCCATCACACCAACAGACATCTGGCCTTCTGAAAACAGCACAGGTGAGACAGATCATGAACTTACTGAAGACTCTGACGTTGAGGAGGATGTCGACAGTGTAGATCCTCAGGTGGAGAGTGACTCCAGTGTCGACACAGCAACAGACGCCACCAAGGGTGACCTACAGTTTGAAACCTCCTCTGATAGGCCAGGTGAGCAGGAACCAGCTGGTTGTTAACAGAATTATGCACTGACACTCATCATTAAAGGTGATTCCCCTTGTTGTTTATCAGAAATGCAGTAAACACTAGACCTAGAGATGATACTGTGATACATACAGTGTCAAAGGTTAAGGCGATCGTTTACAGAATTTCCAGATCACTTCAGATTTCAGTATGAAACAACGTCAGGATATTATCCCAGTGCAAAGCTGGGGATTGAAAATCTGACGTTGAGGAGGATGTCGACAGTGTAGATCCTCTGAAAATCCAGCCTGAAGCAGCTTGTATTATGTCTAAATCATATTACCAGGGACATTTTTGTAATTTGTGCCAATTCTTTGTGAGCACTCAATTCAGCCTTTTTCCTGATGTTTTAGAGACGGCAGCTCCAGACAAGCAAGACACACCAGAAGCCTCACTGGAGGGGACACAGGAAAGTGGCTCATGCCCGGGAGGAGGCAGTGGTGTGACGGCAGCACCGGGTTCAGACTCCTTCCCCTCACTACCAGCTAATCCTGCCCGTCTTCACCCAGCCTGACTATAGATTCTGGACTCTTTGGGGCAGCAGAGGAAGCTGTAACAGCTTCGAAGCCTTCACAGGATGGTAGTACAGAGCCGGAGAAAAGTGAGCCAGGCGTCGTCGTTATTGATGAAGACTTAGAGGAGGCAGCGCTGAAAGGAGGTGAACCCCAAACCGTCTCACCGGTGGCTGCTGAAGACCTCATCGATGAGGCTGTGAAAGACCTGGCTGTAGAGCTGGACAAGACGGACGTCGCTGCCAAGGAGGACAACAGGTTCCCGAATGAGGGGAGCGGCTTCCTGTCGGTGAGCGGGGTCACGGCCCCACTTCCAGTGAGATACCTGACCACGGCCTCCATGACCATGGCCAGCCCCGGCAGGGAGCTGGTCGTGTTCTTCAGCCTGCGAGTCACCAACATGAACTTCTCTGAGGGTCTCTTTAACAAAACGTCGCCCGAGTACAGATCCCTGGAGAACACCTTCTTAGACATGGTGAGTGTTTCACATCATTAATGTCCATGCTGAAAAAGGGTCATTCCTTCTAACCAGTTTGGTGACCTACCCCTCTGAATATCTTTATGACTCCGAGTAAAAAAAAACAGGTAACTGATGAACATGAGCAGCTGCCCTGTTTGTGTCTGTGTCATCACTGTGAAGGAGTTCTGTAGAAGGCCTTGGAGCCAGACCTGCAGCTTGTTCTTCTTTGAATAGAAACGTCTTGATGTGTCAGATGAACACAGGACGTGAGAGAATCGTTTCAAGCTTGTACAGGATCGATACGCAGAACGTAGCCTTAGGTTTGACTGCAGACAAAGACTGGGCTAAATTAATGAGGCAGGGAGGGCATCCCCTGGGAGTATGGTCATAAATCAGAGATGACACTGCTGTGAGAGATGCGGCAGCATCAGACAGGCCACGTACACTCAGTTTATCTTTTCATCAGTGTGGAAAGATATTTAACATTGTTAAAGTGTAAAGATGGTAAATCAATCAATACAGTTTCATTTTCACATTATCAACATCATTTGGTCAAAATTTGGTCTCAGACATCTCTGACTCTATGAGGCAGCCTAAATCCTCAGCAGGGTGCTCACTCTCTCTCTTCCCTTTGCTTAGGGTTTATTATTACCCTCATTTTAAATGCAGCTCTGATTAGCACTCCTCCCTAAACAAGTGGGTAAATCTCTCCAATTAGCAGCCGGGCAGCAGTTTGATTTCAATGCCCTTTGGGCAGCTTCGCTCAGCTGCTTGGAAGCGTTCGGCTCCGAGCGGCAGCACGTGGCGTCTCTCTCAGCTTCTCTTTATTTCCATTAAGAGCCAAGAAACAAGAGGACATCTATTACTGCTGCATCAGTGAGAAGAACAGGGCTGCAGCTTGGGTTCATTCTGATCACTGATGAGTCTGATGACTTGTTCTCAGGTTGATCAGTGCTGCATCATACTGGCTGTTTATCTAATATATGAAACCCCTTCATATCAGTGAGAGTAAATGCTGCAATAGAACCTGTCAGTAGAATACAGTAGGTGTTTCTGATGTTATTTAAGCAGCGTGTTTAAATCTGCAGTTTTGACACGAAGTCCATTTTATCCCGGACTATAGATTCTGGACTCTTTGAGGTAGCAGAGGAAGCTGTAATCCCCACAGCTTCGAAGCCTTCACAGTTTTGACACGAAGTCCATTTTATCCATCCCATCAGTACTTTAAGCTTTCTTGGAATATGCACTAGTCACAGGGTTGAACTGAGTTTATTTAAAGCACATGACTGCAGTATGTTTTTAAACTGTGGCAGAGCTTCAACTTGGCTCTGAACACACTTTATCTCTGAGCCTGCTGCTTTAAACGTGAATATTTTCTTTTTTCAGTGTTTTGGATGGAGAAACAAAACAAACTGTGTTTCTTAGCTTCCTCTGCTGTGTGTGTGTGTGTGTGTGTGTGTGT
>NW_018128100.1:184130-198599 GCF_001952655.1 Monopterus albus
TGCCTGTGTCTCCAGCTGCTGCCCTACCTGCAGGCCAACCTGACGGGCTTCAGGAAACTGGAGATTCTCAACTTCAGGAAGGGCAGTGTGGTCGTCAACAGCAAGATGAAGTTTGCCAGGTCGGTGCCGTACAACATCACCGAGGCCGTACACTGCGCCCTGGAGGAGTTCTGTTCCAGTGCTGCCAGGAACCTGCACATCCACATCGACAGCCGCTCTCTGGACATTGAGCCAGGTACATCCGGTCTGAACAGCCTGAAACACAGCAGCTAGAAACATAAGATCCTTAACTAGTACGTCCCTTCAGGCATTTGCCTTTTTCACCAATCACTACAATATTTGCAGGAGCTTGAAATTATTTCAAATTCCCATAAATCTTCTTGAAAAAGGTTCAACTGAAAGAGTTCAAGATAATTTTACCAGTTAATGCACATTTCAATATAAAGGTGCCCCGGCTTCATGAGCCAGAGTGAAACAAGGATTCATCCCTTACTTAAACATCCGTTTGACTAATCCCTCGTGTCCTCCAGCGCTTCTCTTCTGTCTGACTCAACAGACTCAACCGACCATTAAACTCCCCAAAGTCAACCATAATACTTTAAGGTGTTGGTTTCAGAACTGATTCAGAAATAACCCCAGGTCAGAGAAGATCAATTTGTGCTCTGGGTTCACAGGCTGGTCCAGTGTAGGACGGTGGTTAGGAGGTTAAAAGATATGGGCTCACATGGTTTAAAGTGTTCAGTGTGTGTGTGTGTGTGTGTGTGTGTGTGTGTGAGACACACTGTGTGTGACACTGTGTGTGACTTTAGTCTTGACCCACAGGTATCAACACCTGGGTGTGTGTTGACTCCGTTTACTGCAGCTTTATTAATGTCAGTGTGATGGATTTTTCATTTCAAGACACACACACACACACACAGTGGATTTTTCATTTCACGACACACACACACACACACACACACACACACAGACACACACACAACAGCTAGAAAAGACATTTCCTGTGGCTGCATTGACCAAAATCATTCGTGTCTGACTAGGCACTCACCTTATTTAGGACGGCATCAAGTTGAATTCTCACTGAACTGGACAAGCTACACCACCGATCAGAGGGTTGCTGTCTCCTCCAGTCTTATTTGACTTATTTTGATCTGTAAGCAGTTCAGCTCCAGTGAACAACCTTAAATGACACAATGCTAAGAAGTAAACTGCCAGAGGCCAAACTAATAGGACAAAATAAATAGTAAATAGTACAGAAGCCTCCAGCAGTACTGCTCCAGATCTCCCTATATGATAGTAAATAACCACAGAAACCTGCTTATTGTTATACATTTTTCTGTTTGTCTTCAGTGCAGCAGTTGTGTAACTTCCCAACACTGACCAAGGCGTTGATGTTTACAGATCTCCTGATGTCTTCCTGTGTGAATCAGCTGTGCAGCGTCTCATGACAGATGAGGCGACTTGATAAATGAAAACAAACACAGAAGAGGCGACTTGATAAATGAAAACAAACACTTAAAATTAACCGACACATTCCCACATGACACTCAGGATCCAAACGCTTCACCCTGACTCAGACAAGGTGATGTTAACTGTCTGCCTGTGTCTCCAGCTGCTGCCCTACCTGCAGGCCAACCTGACGGGCTTCAGGAAACTGGAGATTCTCAACTTCAGGAAGGGCAGTGTGGTCGTCAACAGCAAGATGAAGTTTGCCAGGTCGGTGCCGTACAACATCACCGAGGCCGTGCACTGCGCCCTGGAGGAGTTCTGCTCCAGTGCTGCCAGGAACCTGCACATCCACATCGACAGCCGCTCTCTGGACATTGAGCCAGGTACATCCGGTCTGAACAGCCTGAAACACAGCAGCTAGAAACATAAGATCCTTAACTAGTACGTCCCTTCAGGCATTTGCCTTTTTCACCAATCACTACAATATTTGCAGGAGCTTGAAATTATTTCAAATTCCCATAAATCTTCTTGAAAAAGGTTCAACTGAAAGAGTTCAAGATAATTTTACCAGTTAATGCACATTTCAATATAAAGGTGCCCCGGCTTCATGAGGCAGAGTGAAACAAGGATTCATCCCTTACTTAAACATCCGTCTGACTACTCCCTCGTCTCCTCCAGCGCTGCTCTTCTGTCTGACTCAACAGACTCAATCGACCATTAAACTCCCCAAAGTCAACCATAATACTTTAAGGGGTTGGGTTCAGAACTGATTCAGAAATAACCACAGGTCAGAGAAGATCAATTTGTGCTGTGGGTTCACAGGCTGGTCCAGTGTAGGACGGTGGTTAGGAGGTTAAAAGATATGGCCTCACATGTTTTAAAGTGTCTTAATGTCAGGGTGGATCATTGTGTGGTGTCAGCTCACTTTGTTTTGGAAGTCCACATTTAGTCCATGGGATTTGGTTGATTTCTCGTTGGACTGGACCTTAGAGTTAACATTCGAGCTGCGTGCCTAATTCAGCTGCATTCTTATGGCTTCACACTATAGGGAGATCCTTCAAAGGCCTTTAGGTTCCTCATTCCTCACACAGCTGCAGTACAGTGATGTCTGATATCTTTTTTATGAGTGTGATAAAACACAAAGCAGCATCATATCACAATGCATCACACAGTTGTGCCAGCGGTGCTTCTTTGTATGCATCTCACACTCAGTAAGCTTTGTGTCGTAATATTTTCCCCAGATGAGCTGGAGGCCGAGAGCAGAGATCAGAAACAGTCAAATAGACTCAGTAATTAGGTCTATATGTCAAATCCTCCAATGCCCTGTGGGACTGTACAGAACATTACAGGGCTGGGATGATGGTGATGAAGACAGGGACGAGTGCTGCTGCTCCATCTTCGGCTGATTGTGTTCTGCCAAAGTCCTGATTGGAGATAAAGTGTTTGCTGGAACAATCACATTGTAAAATTGGCTGGTTGTGATAGTGCACAGGCGCTCGGCGCTGTCAGCGGCCCTCACATCCGGTTTGGATCGATGTAATGTAAATATACTGCATCACAACTCAAAGTCCTGGATTAAGAATTCAACTTAAACCTTCTGTAAAAGACGCAGCTGGTGATTTTCTATGTGGTTGTTACTGTGCACAACCACCGTCCTGAGACCAGCAGCACCAGTGAACATGGGGTCTTCACTGTAATGTATCAAGGCTGGATTATGGACGCGGTGGGTGGGGCCAGTGCTCCAGGCCTCCAGCTGCCAGGGGCCGCAGGGGCTTCTTCCATTCAAAGGCCCTCAGAAAGCCTTGGGCCACATGTGAGGGCCCCTGACAGCATGAGGTTTTCAGAGTCAAAAATCAAATCTAAATTTTAGGCCAGAAAAATCGCGGTGGGAGGGGGGTCCCCAAAGGTGAAGTGCTCCAGGGTCTCCCAGGGCCATAATCCAGTCCTGGTCACTGTGAGAGACAGCTCTCATTAATGTCGGCTCCATTCCCCTCCTCATCTCCCTGCAGCTGATCAGGCTGATCCCTGCAAGTTCCTGGCCTGTGACCGGTTTTCTCGCTGCGTGGCAAACAGCTGGACGACAGAGGCTCAGTGTGTGTGTGAGCCGGGCTTTGTGTCGGAGGACGGCCTGCCATGCCAGAGTGTGTGTGTCCTCCAGCCTGACTACTGCCAAGGAGGGGAGTGTCATGTGGTTCCTGGACACGGGGCGGTGTGCAGGTGAGGGGCTGTGATGGTGGTGTGTGGTGGGCATGAATCTAAACCTGCAGTATAAAGTGTCTGCATCGTGACAAAGACAAAATAATTGGTACATTAAGATCAACAAGGTCACTATCACCAGGTTTCCATTCAAATGTAACACAATGAAAATGAGAAAGCCTGAAAACGAACAGTTGGTGGAGCTCAGTTTTCACTCAGGTGCCAGAACGTGATGAAAACACAGTGTTTGGTTTTACTACGTGTATTAATTTGGCTCCACACAGATGTGAGGTTTGTATCTGTTGTTAGTTTTCATGGATTCAGTGGAGCAGAAGCTTCACTAGATGTTTATGTGCATACTGGTGCACACGTGATTTAGTCGACAGTTGGCTCAAAAGCCTCAATACTGAGTTTGAATCACCGGGTGTCAGCTCGCACACAGAGCCTTTTGTCAGCCGGAGGTTTTATTAGATTAGGAAACTTTAACTGAATTAAAAAGTTACTGCCTGGACTTTTTAATAACGGCCAGGGAGCCACAGTACTTCTAAATCTGTTTTTAGGTCAGTTGACACTGGGATCTGATGGTCTGAAACCGGGTGGGATTAAGCTGCTGTTATTGTGTTTTCACCAAATCTAGTGAAAAGACCAAAACCAACAATGTGTTTGTCTCTCGGATTCTCTGCTCTCTGTGCTTCACGCCCACGGGGTCCTTCTAAATATGGAAATCTTACAAAATACCTCCGATTTATAGTTTCACTTTTTAAAAGGATCAGTCATTTCTTACAACAGGAGGAAACTGTTGGGGACTCGTTTCAGCAGATGAACCCACATGGGTTCTGGTGGCTAAAGTCCAGTGCGTGTGTTCATGGTGAAGAAGGAACCAGTGCGGTCGTTGGATGGGTTTAATGGTTTCTGGCTCAGAGGGAGGACAGCGGACACACACAAGACTGTCAGTGGGAGACATCCACTGTTGGTTTGAGTCTTTGTAGACATGAAGAAAAACTGATTATCACCACATTTGTCCTTTAACAGACTGAAGACTTGTTGAAGAAATATGTTCAAAGTATTTTTTCTGCTTCTGTTGCTTTGTTCATTAAGAAAAGCAGCTTTAATTATACATAGAGCACATTTCAAACACAAAGCAGTTCGGTGTTTTACCACAATAACATCAATTAACACTAGATAAAGATAAATCTGATCTGTACTTTACTAAAAAGCCACCAGATCTGTGTATTTGTCAGGACCTCTGGCAGTTTCTCATTGCATTGGGGGGGTCAACACAGTCCTTTTGACTCGTCCTTTCAGGGACACTGTGTACTATTTGACAGACAGATCCAACTGTTAAATAAAATGATGACGACATTTAACAGCTAACAGAGCCGAGTGTCGCCCCAGAGAGGACTCGGGTCTGTCGGAATGTTTTAACCTCAGGCACGTTTGCTCTTGTGTCACCTGTAAATTAAAAATGCATTTTAGGGTCAGCAGAGAAACAAATCAACTGAGACAAAGCAGCACGAGGTTTGGTGCTGTAGTGACGTTACACCTGTACGTACTGACTTTGCTCTTCTCCGTGTCCTTTGAGTTTAGTCTCTGGTCTCATCTCTCCCTCACATCTTCAGCCCCCAACGCTCTAAATCGATGCTAAGCTGATTTAATGGAGAGAAAGTGGTTCTTTCATTAACTACTGGCTCACAGTTGCAGCTGTTCTGCTGCCAGAAAAATCTCATTTCAACCCTGTTAGGCCCGTGCACCTCAGCGCCTGACAGAGCACCACAGAGAGTTCTCTGTTGAAAGATGAATTTCCCATCAGATGAATCTTTGCAAAGATATTTTTAGGTTATTATCATGTTGGAGACATTTTCTGATGAGACTACGGAGGAGAACTACAAAACTATGATGAGCACCTGTGTGAACTGATGCGCTCCAGTACAACAGCCCACAATGAGCTGTCGCATGATGAGCACCTGTGTGAACAGTACAACAGCCCACAATGAGCTGTCGACCTGCTGGAGACCAGTAAAACAGCAGTGTTGGTTTCTGTGGTTTTTATCTTATACCAGGACACTGGGTTTTACAGCTGTGGAAAGTCAGCAATTGTACTGCTATAGGCCTAAGCTGCTGTGGCTGCAGTTTGTTTTCACTCCTGCTTCAATTTTCTCGTTATAGAAACAAAGACAGCTCCTCACTCCCAGGCCTGTCCAGTTAAGAAAACGTATTGGCTTTAATGGCACCTGAGAAAACCACCAAAGGTAAGAGGGGCCCATTGTCTAAAGCAAAACAGCTCTGGTTAAATCCCTGGTGTGCACTCAGGTCTTACTGCGAGCAGGTAAACGGAGGAAGGAGCATAAACCTTAGACGGATCAACACCAGTCCCACCTCGGGGTGATCAGCCTGCTCCTCTGAGACGCTGATGAGCTGCGTGGGAGGTTCACCAGCTTTCTGCCCTGGATAAAAGGTGTTTTGGAGTCATAGTCTCCGCCTGTGTCACCAAGGCCACACTGTGCACATTAAGAAAGAGAAGCCGAACTCACGAAAGAGCAGAAAAGTTTACAGTGAGGAAGACAAAAAACAGATCTGGGACAGCCTGAAGGGAGAAAGCAGCAGATTTACCACATTCACAAGACAAAGCACATTGATAACATTTTATGGATCTGTGAATTCCTAACGACTTCCTAGAAAGTGCCACATAATTTGGCACTAATTAAAGAAACTGCTACATTTCTATTAATTGCCACTGGAAAAAGATAGTGTAACCTCGACTGTAAATGTTGTGTGACGTCTGATAAACACATAATGAGCATAGTCGGGTTAAAAGGATCTGTTATTTCAGGGACGTTGCTCTGGATTATCTTTCAGTATTATATTTCAGAAACTGCAGTAGTTTCTCTTGACCTTAGAGGGGGAGCAGGGTGCCTCCACCCGTAAACCCATTCATCCATCACTAACAGCAGATTCAGCAGGGTAGTCCAGACAGCCCTCTGCTCCTGGGGGACCTGAGGCGGTCCCAGGCATATCCCGGGTCTACTCCTGCCAGTAGGACCTTCTCAGAAAACCTCCAGCGAGAGCCACCCAGGAACCCTCTGGGGTTCGACAGTCAGGTGGAGCCTCCTTTCCAGCACCTTGGCATAAGCTTTCCTGCAGGCTGAGCAGTGTGATAGCCTGATAGCTGACACACTCCCTCCGGTCCCCCTTTTTAAAATATGGGTCAGAGTGCAGGTACCCTCCCTGTCCGCTATGAGACTTTGAAGAAACAAGTCAGTCAACAGAGCCCAACAATGTCCAGAGCCTTCAGCATCTCATCCACTACCGTCTCAGAGACCTCTGCTAAAGATATGAGTGAGACTCACCGAGTCTTCAGACTACTTCATCCACAGAGGACACATTAATTGGCCTCAGGGTCCCACCACCTAGCCCTCCTCCGCTGCTGAACACAGGTCTGGGCTGTTCCTGACTGGACCCCACAGGCCAAAGCGCGACCACCAGATGCTCAACAGGCCTGGCTCCAGGAGGGGGTCCCGGTTACCCTAATCTCAACAAGGTGACACACCCAGTTACCCTAATCTCAACAAGGTGACACAGCTCAGAAAACTCTAAATCATTAGGGATCTTGGAATCGCTCTTTGTCTGGACCCTCCCCAGGACCACTTTGCCTTGGGAGACCCTACCAGTGGCTGTTGCCCCCGACAACATGGCTCCCAGAATCACCGGGATCCCAATTTGTCTGAAATTTCAATACAAGAACGGACACAGTGTGTCTAAATGGAAAAGCGTGACATTTTTATGCAACTCATCAGAGGATGATAGTTCAGTGAAACAGCACAAAATAGAAAAATGTGGGTCTTTTATTTTCAGTTTTGTCTTATTTATTTTTAGAAAGTACTTACCAATGAATACCTGAGACACCCCCGGACCAAGCGACAAAAAGTACTCGACCCAAGTTGTAATAAACTGGTATTATATTTTAATATTGCACCACTGCTTAAACAGTTTTTCTGAACAGAAAAACCTCTGGAGCTTATTTAAAGTTTCAACAATATCAAACTAGCACTCCAGCATAAGTGCTGGTTTGTTCTTAAATTTGGGGAAAACGATCAAAATGGCTGCGATATTCTCAGTTGTAGTCTTTAGTGTGGGCCAAGCTCCCAAAACAGTTGAAATGTATTATGGGAAATGGAGGATCCAGGTCTCCAAGTCTGGTACAATGACTGATGTGTAAAATTGGTGGACTTCCCCTTTAATACTGTATCTCTCTCTCTCTCTCTCTCCCTGCAGACTTGATGAAACATGACTCAGCAGCAGGAACTCGGTTCAAAATCAAGGATGATGCCAAGCTGAAGATGTTTGAGGACAAACTCCTCACAGCTTCAGGGGAAAAAGACATTTAGGCCACTTTGAAAAATGTTGGAGAGTCATCGATGATGAAGAGGAGCTCAACTCTCCAGCGTCAACCGGCCTTTTATTGATCGCCCCTGGTCTCCCTCTGTTTGTTTCTGTAGGGAATAGGTTTGTCACTGTGGAAATCCTCAGGATCAATCATCTGAAAACCTTCTCCACTATGGAGGCTCATCTTCGTTTGGTTTTTGTTCTGCCCACTGTACCTGTTGTTTCTCAGATTTCCCAATAAGCTTTGAGAGCTTAACAAGATAAAGATTGTTTGCCCTGTTGTACATGTGCTAATTAGCACTATCAGCATGGACAGACTAATTAGCGCTTAGCAGCTACAACTGAGTCCCATGGGAATGTCATGACTTTTGCTGATATTTAATCACCACCACAGTGAGGGGTTAGAAAACATCCCATTTTCTGGGAGATTAACATATCATCATAGGAAAGACAGAGATTTCTTAAGCATGAAAGTTGATCTCAACCTTGGAAATCATCCAGTTCCCATCATGCCCAGCTCACAATCAGTGGATGGACTTGGCTCACATGTTGCAGATAAAGGCCACTTTAAACACAAACCTCAGGAAAACGTTGGTCAGTTAAACCTGATTTTTCATATTTAAATGACATCCATTGCTGTTTGACAGGTGAAAAAGTGATTTTCTTTTTTGTGAGGTGGTTGTTCTCCGACGTCATGTTTCTCTTGTACAGTTCATGTAAATAACCTGTCACTGTTCTGTTTTTCCTGCTACTTTGGGGAAAAAATCCGACTAATTTGGATTTTTCTTATTCAGGGTGTTGGATGGTCACCATGTGGAGCATCAGTTAGTTGAAATACAACCTGTGTTCGATAAGAAACAACACTGTTCTTCATTTTTTTCCCAAAGACACTTTTACTTGCTGGCAGCATCACGACACCAAAGAAGAGCAGAGAAGTGAGTGAAACATGGAATTCATTTATTTGTCTGTTAGAGAGATCAGCGTTAGAAAACTGACAGTGGACAAAGGCAGTGCTTCCCGAGGAATGATTGTAATGTGTGGAGAAAAACCAGATGCGTGACGTTTCCTTTATCATTAGAGGAAACATCGTGTCGTCACTCAGGTTTGAACACAATCTTAAACATGGTCAAAGCTCAGAACGTGGCCCATTTACACTCGGCATTAGCATGCAGGCATTTTTGGACCAGAGACTCAGGTCTGATATTTGACATGTGCGCACTTCCTGTAGGTCTTTTGCTCTATTTGGCACAAACATGATTTCTGCTCTATGACAAGGAAGTCGACTTTTTTTTATTAGATAAATTTGAAATGCAGCTCAAACCTTTGAACATGTCACCATGTCTGAACCTGAGCTGAGCCAGTTTTGAGTATTTTTATTTCCTCCAGCCTTTGTGCTGCAGAGGAAAACCACTTGTTTGTGTTCAGTCTGCTCAGGTGGGCGGCTGCGGCTCTGACACCTGTGCTCGGCGAGGCCACCAGCAGTGTGTTCATGGTGGGATCCTCTTTGTTTACAGAGACACTGAATTCTCTCTGTTATTGTAATTCATCTTTATCTAACGGCTTTTGTCTCCTGCTTCATCCTTGATCATGTTATGTCACAAAAAAAAAAACCAGATGCGTGACGTTTCCTTTATCATTAGAGGAAACATCGTGTCGTCACTCAGGTTTGAACACAATCTTAAACATGGTCAAAGCTCAGAACGTGGCCCATTTACACTCGGCATTAGCATGCAGGCATTTTTGGACCAGAGACTCAGGTCTGATATTTGACATGTGCGCACTTCCTTCTTTCTGGTTCTGTAGGTCTTTAAAGTGGTCTAATGCAAACATCAGACAGAAGGGAGTCGTTTGAGTTGCTGCACCATTTCTTCACTCATGGCTAAATAATTTGGGACTTCAGGTGATTTCAAACTGCTGCTCGCTCGGTGATGTTCGTTACTTTACAAAGAGTATTATTTATCTGACTACATACCAAACGAGCTCTGCCACAGCTAGTCAGATCAGAAAACCTCAGCAAAGGCCTCCCAAATGGACCTGAGGTCATTAACTCTTTGTGAGCCCTGTTCAAGACTTCACACACCCCCATTTGGCACAGTTTTGTGTTGTGTTGTGTTGCATGTCTAGACACTGGGCAAAGTAGACTGAACAGTCAGACCTGCTCAAGCACTGAAATGTAGTCACTGCACGACTATCAGACCTTCAGTGCACTGGTCCGCTGGCTTAAGGCTGCTTTCCTGCATGTTAATGCCTTTTGTAAAGGGGACGAGCTTCGCTTTCATCTGAGTCACCTGTCTGTTGAGCAGAGCATCAATCTCAACAATCTCAGCAGCCTCAGGTGTGACGTCACAGCAGATTGTCTTATATTGTTTATGTACACCACAAAGGAGGCCTGCTTTTTCCCCCCTTAGCTTAGTGTGTGACTTATTGCTTGTCACACGCCTGAGCCACTGAAGTAGAAACTGTTCTTTCAAAAATAAACTTTTACATCTTAGTAGCAATATCACTGTGGCTCTACACACTACACCTGCTGTGGAGAAAATATGTCAGCGTTGAATGAAAGTTCCAGTTCAAGGCCGAGTACCAGTGCAGAGTTAATGAGGTGCTTTACAGCTTCTCTCACAGCAGAGAAATGTCCAGTCTGACATGAGACTAAAAAAACCTTTAAACATTTTCTGGAATGTTGAACAAATAGTCAGATGGAGATTTTTTTTTAAAGATTACAAGATGAAAACTCAAGTGAAATTACCTTGGGAATCACTGCAGTGTTTTGTGTAAAAAGATCTAATTCTGAGACTAAAGATGCACGAATGACCTAAGGGCTTTTCTGCGGCGCTGATCTGCTCTCACACAGCAGCAACACGCGGACTTGTGTCTCAATAGTTGCATAATTACTTCACATTTTCCGCTTTGCTTAATAAACTCAGAGAGAAACTAATGGCTGAATTTCTGCTCTGGCCAAAAGCCCCCAAGCGGGGCTTCATGCTAGAGCGGCGTTTGGTCTCAAAGTCAAAGGTTTTTGGAGCTTTCTCATTAGCTTTACACATTAAATTGCACAAAATGAAAAGAGGAATCACTACAAGACAAATCAATGAGATCAGTTGCGTTCAGCTGGAAAGACAAAAGATAAAATAAAACAGTATTATCAAATATCGGAAGTCATTACGAGTGCAGTCGGGAGGAATCATCAGACACTCATGCAGCACTGCCTCACAGTGAGAGCTCACAACTCCTTGTGCAAGTTTTCTTTGCCCTGTAAGAACCACATGAAGACGACGTAAACAGCAGGTTTAGGTCAGAGAGGGGTCACCAACGAGCTGTTAGGAAGGAAGCCACACACCGGCGAAACGTCAGTGTGATAATCAGGAATGCATAATTACAGAGGAATCAAAGGTTTTCACGTGTGAGGAAGCAGAACTGAAAACAAAGTCCTACTTCTGGCAATTCAACCCTGTTAAAGTAGAATTAAGGCCCCGTCGTTAGACTGCAGAAACAGAATTAGCTGGAAAACAACCGGATGTGATCATTTAGTATGATTTCTCTGCATAAGTTTCAATGCAACCCCCCCGCCCCCCAGAACTGAGAGCCAACAACAACAAAAACTTAAACAAATAGCAAAAGGACAGCTGAAAAAACTGGCTGCTGACATGAGCGGCCCACAGTCAGAACCTAGTGCTGTGCACTTGGATGCCATCTGTTAGGTAGCTGCTGCACTCGTCCCTTTGTCTGCAGTGAGAAGCCCCGGCCCCGTCACTTGAACATGCTCTGCAGCACGGCCGTGGCGTAGGTGGGTCGCGCCTGCCGGTTCTCGATGGCGCTGCGGAGGTACTGGATCCCGCCACAGCGCTCCCAGATCTCCTCAAACTGCCGAGGGAGGATCTCGGCTCCCCTCTTCCTCGACAGGCCCGTCTCCTCCAGACTCAGCTCGCACATCTCCATGTCGTCCTTCCCTGTAAGATGAAGCAGAATGAGGTGGTTTCATGAAGGGCTCACAAACATCCCTCAGCCCAAGTCAAATAAAGTCTGAGGAGGTTTGAACTCTGCAGTGCACCAGACAGCCACAGTCCAAGTCAAATAAAGCCTGAGGAGGTTTGAACTCTGCAGTGCACACTTGCACATGAGACAGATGGGGAAACAACAGCGCTTTTGTCTTAGTGCTGTGTTGTATGTCTGTAATTTTACAGTCTCAACACTTAGACAGGTTCATTTATTTGGACTGACAGTTGGATAAACAAGAGTTTTCTCTGTGCATATAAAATTCTACCAATACAATACCAGCAACTGCTCAAATGAAAAACTAATTAATGATAAAAACAAAAAAAAAATGCTACAAATTAAAAAATATAAATATCATGTGCAGGGCTACCACTTCACACTGGTGCCACCAAGTGTCTCAGATGGTGGCACCACCTCTGTTTTAACACTAAATAATCAGCTTTTTTTTTTTTTTACTAATTACTTTAAGTACTCTTACCACGACTTAAAGGACCTGATGGTGGGTTTCAGCTACTACTAACTTCAAACTGGGACTTCAGCAGACGTGAGCGTTGCATATGTACGATTTATAAGTGTTTGATTCACTCAGTACCACTGACATCGACCTCCCAGCAGCGTCTCTCATCACAACAGCTGTCTGTCAGCAGGAGGACAGCAACTGCCCAATCAGAGCACCGGCCTATGCTGCACTGACCTGCCACCAGTAGAAGGGGGTGTTTATCAGGATGCAGCTCCATCTGCCTGGCGATCCAGGGCCCATCGAAGTGAGCGTACCACCAGCCCTTCTTCTTGTTCTGGGGGTCTTTGTATTGGTCGCCCGGCCGGATGAAGGGGATGCGGAAGTAGCGCTGCTGCCGGTTCATGGCCACTTCGTACTGCCGGGCAGGTATGGGAGGGGCAGGGTTCTGCTGGGCTGTTGATTGGATGACAAAGAGTTAGGCGTCTTTCACAGATGACAGGAACCAAGCAGCAGTCAGTGACAATGTTTACATGCAGCCTGGGACTCAGTTACTGGGGAAGATGCAACAGCCTTATCCTGTTCATCAGCCTGGGTAAGAGCAAGTGGACCACACATACACGGTCATGAAAGAGCTGCAAATTATCATGTTTACCACCAAGTCTGACCTCCTTCATAAGGGAAATAAAGTAAGCTAAATGAGTTTCAGCCTGTGACATCGTGTGCTGTGTTTAGTGACACAAGAAATTTGGAAAGGCTTCATTAAACAACACAACACCTTGGGACAAGATGTTGTAAAGGGCGGGTTCAGTCAGGTCATAGCAGGAAACAACACGACACCTTGGGACAAGATGTTGTGTTGTGTAACAAGGGCGGGTTCAGTCAGGTCATAGCAGGTCACTGGGCCTCAGTCTGCTGCAGCTTAACAACAGGGTGTGAATGCAGCGTTAACCCCTGTGGCGTCTATCCTGGATTTGCAGAGTTAGAGATACTGGTCTCTGATATCACCTGTCGCTCCAAAATAAGGGAGATGAAGCTAAAAGCATTTGAACAATTTAACAATAAGATAATGTGGCTTTTCCAGAACAATTTCTAGTTATTTGTGAAAAAACCGCTGCACCTACATGCACTGGAAGATCAGACTTTGGACTGAACTACATGTTGAATTGGTAGTACAGCTGGTTGTCGACCTTAAAGTACATCTGATGTACATTTACATGATCTCTACAGTTGGTAAAACACAGGTGGATGCACTGGAATAAGGCTTGTGTAAAATGGAAACAAAAACATGGAGGAGAGATTTCCAAACCAAGCTGACAAAGGACTGCATGTAAACATTTAGCCCCCCCCCCGCGGATCAGGTCTGAACAATGAATGCATCCCCTGGCGTCCATGTTCATGTCAGTGGGTCCTGCTGTTCGAGCTGGAGCAGGGTCAGCAGGGATCACGGCAGCGCCGACAGCAGAGGGAGGAAATCAGCAGACATGAAGGATGACAGGTGCTTGAGAAGGGGTCTGCATAATCACGACAAACATAAAACATACAGAATTTGTATCTTTCTACAAAGTGGAGCGTAAAATAAAGATCCACAGAGACTGAGGAAGCTTCTCTACATGATGAAGAGCCAGCACGCTGCAAAAGTGTTCATTTAAACAAGTCATTTCATCTTGTTGTCAATTTTAAAATTAAGAAACGTGAAAAAAAAAAATTCCCTGGTTTCAGACGAGACAAGCCTCAGTGTAAGAAACTGAAATGAGTGGCTCTTATTTCCTTGCTTTATTCAATGTTTCCAAACTTGAGCAATGGAAACAAGAAATGTTGTTGTTCTTTCACACGTTAAAAATAAACAGCATCTTAAAACTGAGTCCAAGACTGAAGCAGCTTGTTAAATGAGGGCTTTTTGCAGCGTCTTCAAAACATGAAACAACCATCTGCTCTAGAGCAAAACCTCGCTCCACCATCAGCAGCTACATGGCCCTCTCGCCACCTCC
>NW_018128100.1:198868-202272 GCF_001952655.1 Monopterus albus
GCTGAACCAGCAGCTCTTAGAAATGAAGACAATCTCCCAAACCTCAGCATTAAACAAATCAGCCCTTTTGTGTAAAAAGTGCAGCAGCGATGAGAAAGATTCTTCCGAGAGGCTCTTGAACCGAACTCCCCGCCAGACGCCGTCAGGTCACTGATTGCTGCTTGTCGTATGTGTCGGCCCGCCGCCGCACAGCGACTGAGGTGCGCTCGGGTCTGACAGAAACAAGGCACGTGTGACCCGCTCATGTGCTTAAACATCATCTCCACACTGACAGTGAAGGAGAGAAAAGCACAGCCAGCCTGAAACATGGGGTCGCAGTTTGTGTGGCTGTGTCAACAGTCGGTAACAAAGCTGATACAGGCAGGGGTTAAACTGCGCTCTGCGAGGGTGGTTTCCACAGATGCTGACAGGTTTCAGGGACGTTTCTTCAGCAGACGGCAGAGACGTGTGGGGGTGGAGCTGATTCTGAGGAGATGGTGCTGCTCGATTTTCTACTTTTTAAAAAAAGCTGTAGTACAAGTGACACTGTACTGAGGAAATTTGAAGATGAATCTTAAATTTTAAGAGAAACTTATTTTATTTATTTATCTAATTATCGGTAATTAGGGTGAAGCAACGCCTTCAATGAATTCGAAGGAAGAAGGTTCACCTCCGCCCTCGAAGCACTGCCAGTGGCGATTTCGGCTTGGAAAATAAATGATTAAGTGATTTCAAAAACAGCTGCCAAGTAACAAGGTTCTCATCCCCAGCTGGTCTAAATGAGGCTAAATGAAACATGTTTTGGCAGGAAAATGTTTAAATTTCATTATGAGACAATGGGCTACTGGGCACACATGTGTAAAAGGCCCCCACCCCTTCCTCAAGTAATTTGATGGACTTTTCAACTAAATAGAAGCGTCACACTTCAGACAGAGGCTCTAGTCCAGGGGGCCCCTAAACCCTTGGGCCCCCGGGCCTGTGCCCAGTGGCAGTCCATCCCTGGCTCCAACAATGACCCCCTATGACAACATTTCCAATCAGCTGCTTTTCCTCCTGTGGCACTTATGTAAACTGGATGCTGCCAAACACTGGTCTGAAAACCTCCTGCCCCTCTCTCTGCCTCTTTTCTTTCCCTTTTTCTTGCTTGAGAATTCGTCCACGTGGGACTGTCAGTAACAGCAGCCGCTGGGGCTCAGAGGAATCACCTCGGCTTCCTATCAGACCGCTGGAGCTGCCGCCGCTGCACGGGGCGTGGAGACGACACAGCGGCTCCGCGCCTCACAAATCACTCAAATAATCTCTTCCACACACATCTCAATGGTGGTTGCCATGGAAACCCATACACCCTCCTCTTTGTCCTCCACCAAAAAAGGGGAACTTCTAAATCAAAGACAGCAGCACAGAGCCCAAACCTGAGTGATCCCAGTTAGTAGCAGGCCTCTACCATGTTAGGGGAGGGGTTAGTAAGGTGGGGGTGGGGGTGGAGCTCTGTGGTTAGTTAACATCACACACTGAAGGACCACTTACATGCTTTTCTCACAGGAGGTGCATGATCTGAAAGTAAACGTGCCGGGTTACACAGACGTAGACAGCAGGAAGTGATGCAGCACAGCAGCAACAGTGAAACAAGTGAATAATGAATCAGACATGACAATGACAACAATAAACAGTTTGTAAACTACATGAATGCTACTAGTCCTAATAACATTAACATCCTGCAGCCTGCTGTCGACAATGACAACAACAAACAGTTTGTACACTACATGATGCTACTAGTCCTGATAACATTAACATCCTGCAGCCTGCTGTTACAGTATTAGTGACACATGTTCAGATGTGCTGAGACAAATGAGAGTGAAGACTGAAGTGACACTTGTTCCACTTTCAGAATAATTACAACTCAGGAGGTTTTGTCATTATGTTTCAAAGGTGTAAACACGTGGAAAGAGGTGAAAATTAAGAAGCAAATTTCTGAAAACAGTAAGATGCTCAGTGAATCTTTTGACGTCTGGTGATGTATTTTAGTTTTAGTCAATAAACCACATTTAAAAAACAAAACACCAAAGCAACAGGGAACTGGTCGGAGTAACAACTGATCCTCTGGGCCACAGACCTTCACTGTGTCCAGGAACCATGAAACCCATCAGTGACCACACCTCTGCACTGGTGACATGTTCCTTCATGACCATGAACACACACTTTGTTCTGACTCAGCACACACACACACACACACACACAGTCCTGCTGCCACTAACACTCACTAGAAACCAAATGTGGATTCATCCACTGCTGAAAATAGTTCCATAGCAAATGCACCGTTTCCTCCAGTTTGGTAAAAACTACAGCGAGTAGCTGTTCGAGGAGATTATTGATCATTGTGGTTTTTAAAAATAAAACTCGATTTATGAGGCATTTTTAAATATTTCTGTCTTTAGTAGAACCCAGTGAGTTTGGAGTCAAGTTGTGTTGAAATGTGAACTAAAGATGTTGGTTTAGTTTTTTTCCATGAGTTTGGTGTCGACGTCCGTTAAAACCTATAGATGTGTAAACTGTGGCATCTTTAAATAATGCTTTTGTAGCGCCACCCACAGGTAACATGTCATCACACGCAACAGGCTCAGACCTGACGTAGGCATCTCTGCGATCAGACCATGTGATCTGAGGCCAACTAAGGTCCGAGGACACGTGAGATGGGACACGTTCGTCTCTCCAGAGCTTCTCACATAGCGACAGTAGACAGTACTGCATTGCTGTGCTTCGTTCATACTGCAAATCAGCTCTTCTTCAGGTCGGCATAGCTGCAGTTTCAGAACAGCATCGGTGTAACAGACTCATTATAAGGTTTTTAATCTCTCATTTAGTTTTGATTAGGCAGAAGCAAAAATATGAATTTTTGCTGGACTTCTCCATCACTCTGGTGACGGGAGCAGACCCACAGCTGGTACTGACAGCTATTACTGCCTAGGGCTTAATGAGTCAGACTGAAGGTGAGGGGGGGGGAGGGGACGACAGCGACTGGGGTGCTGGGACAAGCTCACGCCTCAAGTATTTTCACGTCAGCTGCCGTCACACATAAAGCCGGGGCTGCTTGTGTCACATGTCAAGTCTGAGCAGCTGCAGGATGAAGCTGAGAATGAAAGTGGGTGTGTGTGTGTGCGCGTCACAGTCCAATCAGTAGTCTGAGCAGGGTGCACAACAGCCGGCTCAGAGTAAGAGCTCTTTGTCGTCATGACAACTTGCCGTGTGACACAAGGGGACGGGGCAACGGCAGCGTAGAGGTGAGAGACTGAGCCCATTTGTTCTTTGTTGTGCCTGAACAGTGTCTGGAGTCAGAGCACGGGTCGAAGTGAACGAAGGCGACCATGTGTCAGTGACCCCGAGCACCCGAGGAGTTCACGCTCTCAGAGGAAATATTCAAGGTTCAG
>NW_018128100.1:202636-223603 GCF_001952655.1 Monopterus albus
CAGTGAATGCGTCTCACACGTGCGCAGCTTCAGCTCTGAATGTGCATAACAAATGACACCAACTCTAATTACAGATGTGAGAGACGACACCAGGGACCAGACATCTGTCATTTTACACACAAACATGACACTACAGAGTGCACCTCGTACACTGCGCGATTTTCTATGAGGATGTTCTAAATAATAAAACATTACTCAGGTTTTTAGCCAGTTTTATAGATCGTGTCATTTTTCTCTGCAGACAACAGACGCTGGCCCTTTAACTTCATTTTGATTCATTACTTTTGTGTTGTCAATTTTATCATTACAGTAAAGGAATCATCTCATTCCCCCGTGGTAGTGAGCGAGGGGTTGCTTCTGTGAAGCAAACTGGACAAATACATCTGTTTATTTCTGTGTGCATGTGCATAGGCACAGCGATCTGTACAGTCAGCAGTAAGGCTGTGTCAGTGTCCCTCCAGAAATCTCGCCACCGTGGCCCAACTCTGGACATAACCAGGATAAAGTAAATGAGTAATAAAGGACAGTGGAGTGTGACTCATAAACAGACACAGTAGGTTTAGTAAAATATGTTCCTAGACACTGGTGCTCAGTTTCCTGACAGTGCCGTGACGTGTGGTGCTGTACCGTAGTCCATGACGGACTTCGGCGCTCTCTGCTCCGCTTCAGTGTTTCTCTTCTTGTTCTTTGACTTCCAGGCGTGGTAGACTTTGAGCCGGCGGTGGAACTCCTCCCTGCAGGCGGCCAGCAACTCGATGTCTGGAGGGGACAGATTCAGAAACCAGTAAAAGACCAGTACTGGCAGGACTACGATTCATATAGTTTTAGGTCTCCTGATCTGCTCTGAGTTTAACTGGACCACCATAAACCAAATGTTACTACGAAATGTGCCACATGAATCAAACTCTTACTGTTGAAATTAGATAAAGTTGAGAAAACAAACTGGAGATAAAGTGTCGAACTTCAGACACTGTCCTTGTTTCTAATATCCAACGGTCAAAATGACCAATTATGACAAGGAAAGGGTCATTTAGCTGATTGAAGACAAAGAGCCGTGCACAGTGAGCCGTGCACAAGCTGGATTTGAAGTCTAAATACATTCTTTTACCTAGAAACAGGGTTCTGCAGTGTGACACACACCGACAGCAGTGAGATAACATGTTTCATCAGCACGATTCAGTTAAATTACTTCAGTGGAAAAAAAGAAAAGAATTCAATTTATCATCCCAAGTGCGAGGGTAACAGTGTGCGGTGAGATGCTTAATGCACACTAAGTGCTTAGATAACGTCAAGTGAGCAAAAATACTTTTCACGCAGACAAACGGCGAGGAAAAAAACCCTTCAATTTACTGTGCAAATCGCTGCAGAATAATCTAGAAGGTGGCAGGTGTCAACAAGCGCTCGACGCTCTGTTGTGTTGGACTTGATTCAGATCATCGTGAGCAGTGGTGTGCTCGCATCAGCATTCCAAGTCCTCGTCTGTCTGGGAGGCGAGGTGGGCAACCTGAGCACAGCTAACCCACCCGCCAGCCGGCTTGGCCCCCCCCAGCAGTTTTCATGTAGGCCCATCAGGGAGAAATCTGCAATGTTATGTCTGGATTCACTGACTTTATTGATTTCTGCCAAACCAAAAACCTTTCAGTGATACCAGCAGCCTGACCAATCAGAAACTTCATCTCCAAAGTCAAAGGTCAAGTTTTTGCTCATGTCTTTGTGCCAAAAATGAGGCTGCAGCTTAGCAGCTATTGTCCAAAACCACTGCACTGCAGGTACCGGGTGCAGCACAGAGGACCCGCTGCTGAAAGGCCCCGGCATCCCCAGCAGCGTCTCAGAGTGCTCTCTGTCTATTTTAATAACCGACAGGGTCGAGCACAGAGATACACAAAAGCCTTTTTCAGTGTGAACGAACCATATTACACCTCAGGTAGGTGTCGTTTCCACCTGTGTAATGTAGGTGGTACTGATAACGCCGATCAGTGCTGACTCATGTGAATGAAAACCCCCCCGAGCAAACCAATAACCGAACTGTACATCTGTAAGTTAGATCATTCAGAAAATGCAGACACACACGGTCATAGAACAGAACAGAAGTCCAGCATCTGAACTGCAACCAGCTGCCACACACACTGGAAGCTATCAGGGGGGCTGATGGAGACAGTGTGAGAGTCAGCTCTTCATCCGTGTTGTTAAACAGGCTACACCTCGCTTCACATTTTATTATAGAGCATTTTTCAGGCAATTAAGCCTTTTATTTATGGGGAAGTTTGAAAACGAGCTTATTTACCTCATTATCACG
This sequence comes from Monopterus albus, assembly GCF_001952655.1. Lineage (NCBI taxonomy): Eukaryota > Metazoa > Chordata > Actinopteri > Synbranchiformes > Synbranchidae > Monopterus > Monopterus albus. The sequence goes on from NW_018128100.1 coordinate 204,933, forward strand.
TCTAAACATAATAATGACCCAACATGTGGCGCCTTCAAACTGCCAACATCATCAACTATTTTCTAAATGTCAACGTGCAGGTTAAGTAGTTTGTCTGATATGTTACCATGATACTCTGGGGTATTGTAATACTTTGTCTGACAAAGCAATAAACAGGCTCCAACTGTGGTGTCATCATGATGAGTTGTTTAGAGAGTTGTACTCTGTTTTGCTCGACCAGCAGTTCACTCCCACATGAGAGAAGTGGTCATAAAATGAGGCAGCGCTTTCAAAAATAAAAGTGAGTGGTGTGAAAAGTGGCAGGCATGTCTGTCCGTTTGCTGGGAAACAACAACTTCCTGATGATTCACACTCATCTGCACTCGGGATAAACACATAACAGTGCCCTGACACCGTCGGGTATGGGGTCACCAAACCCACAGCTTACAGCAGACTGCTTGTATAACCGATGTGCTCAGAGCTGATCATTTGACCTGATATTCTGATCAATCAAGTCACTTCAAGCCTATTTGATTTCTATAGCCAGTATCAGAGAACATCCATAGCCTGATGGTGGCGCCAGGCCAAAGGATTCATTGGGTATATTAACAGCATATTTGTAAAGGTCTGGCCACTAGCTTGTGATAGACTAAAGGATTTTTTTAGGTAAACTTTGGATGTGACTCTGGTGACAGAGCATGAATGTGCAACAAGTTTTGCATTGATTTGTTAAAATATGGGACTATGAGTGAGCATTTTGTCCTGAGGGAGGCTTGGAGGAAAGCTGATGAAGTGTTTAAAACTCAAGGCAGCATGAATGTGCTCAGTGAAAATGTACTAGACTTGATATTTCAGGCACATCAGTGGAGGTTCAGGTCTGCTGGTTCTGGCTGTTTTGTGTCTACTGCAGTGTTTTCTAGGGTCTGTTCCCTCTCTGGGCGCCACGTGTTGAGGGGGACTGGACCGTCAACATGCGGTGACGAATGCTGACACTCACCACATGAGGTATTGATGGCGTCTCGCAGCTCGGCGTACTTCCACTTGTTCAGCTCGTACTTCTTGGCCTCAGCAGCGGCCTTGGAGGCCTGGACCTGTGGACCTCTGACACAGGAAAGATAAGGAGGAGGCATGGAGTCAGCAACAAAGACTCACAGTGGAGCATCGAGGGTGACCAGTGAGGAGATCAGAGGGCAGGGTTATTCGCTTTTTTCAAACAGGGCCAACCAGGACTCTGAAGGTAATAAGCAGCAGCAGATGGGTGGAGCTTACAGAGGGTGTCAGACAGAAGTACAGTGAGGATTAGTTGTCAAAAACTTGTGGAATAACTATGTTGTTACCCAGAAATTCGACACCTACCAACTCCAGCAAACACTATGATCCCAGGTCTGAGATTTTCCAAATCTTACTCCCTTTTCTCTGAAATTGGTCACAACAGAAACATTGATGCCTGTTCTCTTCCTCTGGCCTGTATCAGCGCCCGTTCAAAGGCTTTAGGAATCTAAGATTTGTGCTTTTTGTTTTGTTTGTAAATGTACAGACGATGTTAAGCACTTGGTCAACAATCACAGAAAAGTTATTGAAGAAGTTTTAAAGTAAACTCCACCCAGCTGAAGAATCACAGATGAGATATAACAGAAACAACACTGGTTTGTCGCAGATGTTCAGGTGAGAGCGAGGGGAAAGCCAGGTCATTCAGACTATCGCTGTTAAAAGAGGATTGAGCTACAGAAGAGCTACAGAGGGCTGGAGAGTGATTAGTATGAAGATGCATGCTGTTTCAGTTGGCAGGAAGACAAAAGGTGCCTCTGATGTGACGGCGTGGAGCCGCTGTGGAATGGCAGCTCACTCTGGTCAACTATAACCGACTGACAGGAAAAAGCGAACAGCTCTTCTCCAGCTGCCGGGGAGCTGCTCGCTTCTCCACGGCGCCACTGACAGGCCTGATTCGTCCATGACCAGGGTCAGCCCTGCTGCTTCCCTGATCCTGCTGGGTGGCTCTGCGTCTCATGATTAATGGGAGCTGGCCTCGGACCTGGGCGGCTGCGCTATGTTCCCAGAAGCACATGGTGGCTTTGGCAGCGAGCGAAGCAGCCGAGCGACACAGTCACCTTCTGCTGCTGCTTCTGGTTGTGGTGTGTCTGTGGCATAGTGAGAGGCGGCCTGAGCCAATTAGCTGCAGACAGGTGAACAGAGGAGCCAGGTGGAGCGATTGGCTTCACTTCAAATGACATCACTGATTCAAAACAGCACTAAAGCCCAGAGCAACATGAATGGAGAGACCGTTTGGCTGCCGTGATGTGACGAGAAAGTGTGTGGCATCAAGGTGACTTTTACCAGAACGGTGAAGTAGCTGCGCTGGACAAATATGTGGCAGGTTACCTGGAAAAGTGACTCAGTGCTCTGCCACTGAGAAGTAATCAGGTTTTCAGTTAATACTAAAAGGGACAAACAGCAGCACTGAATCCTCCATCAGCTTTGCAAAGTTACAGTTTGTACCTTTACAGTATTAAAATTGCAGATGAGTTCATGATGGTACCGAGAGGACAAATTAGAAAAATCTGGAAAAGTTTCAAAATAAACAAGAAAAGAATCAGGAAGCTGCGGTGGACATTAAACGTGATTGATCTGGAGGGAATTAACTGTCCATCACAATGCTGATTTTGATCTTCTACAATCAACCAAACCTGGACTCTCCAGGAGGATTTCTCCATCACATGATTTTGGTTTTAACAGAGATCTGGAGAAAACTGAAGCGACTGATTGTGCTGAAGGATTTACACTAGTTTGTATGAACGATTTTTACCCACCGAGTCAGAAGTTCAGTCATTTCCTTCGCCATTTCCTCCCTAGAAAGCATAATGGCGCCAATGTAAGAAGGTTAGTACAAGGTGTTGAGGTGTTTCCTAGAACCAAACTGACAAAATACTGACTGCATATAAATACTCAAAGCAGATAAATAACATGAGGTAGAAGTAGATGGCGTAGAGGCAGTGGAAGAAGACACTGACAAACGAGGGAAAAGAGGAACAATATACGGTTAGAAAAACAAAACGGGTGACGAATAAGGAGGAAAAACACAAGGCTGGACAAGGAGCAACCTGAACTCTTAGAAATCCTACATAATACAAATCTGCAACAGAAAACACAATCTGAATGTTCACAGACAAAGCATTTCATTTCTTTTCCTACAAATAAAGTCTGATGAACATTTTCTGGTGATGTCTGTCTCAGCACTTGGTTAAGTCCAGTGAAAGATCTTAGACTTGTTTAAATATTGAAGGAAATCAAAGATGGAGCTAATGAACGTCTCCAGTAAACAGTGTCTTAGTTGGCTAATACTAACAAAATGGAAAGTGTGGCTCCTTTAACTTAATGTATTAGCAACAAAATGTCCTAAAAGTATCAAAAGTAAAAGCATTTTTTATGCCCAAGGACTTTTAATGTTGTGTTGTTGTGTTTTAATGTTGGAGCTGTAGCTTGTATAAACTCTTAATCAAACTAACTAATGCAAATTTACCTCAGAAAGCTAATTCTCTGCGGTTATGTAGTAAATGTACCAAGTGTGGCACATGGACGCAGCAGTGTGTGGACTGTCCTCCACAGCACTGTACACAAAACCATCACTGGGCATGTAAAAGTCATTTCTAGGAAACAGGGTTGCAGACATGAAGATGACAGAAACAAAAGTGAAGCCAGGAAACAAAAAGAAGCTTAGAAGAAGGAAAAGGAAGAAGTCATCTGTGTGAATGTGGAGCCTTTGTGTTAAAGTGTCTCAAACACCATTGTGCATGTTCTTCATTTCTGACTGACACTGCACATCAGGAGCAACAGGACTAAACATCCTCTAACACTCGTATTGACCTTTAAAGCTGCTCAATATCTTTTCAGCCCAGAGCTGAGACACTGTCACCGGGGTTATCAGACACTGTGGACAATCTTATACATGCAGCGTTAAAGCAGCGTTCGTCTCATACTTGGGTTTGTGTTTCCATCTTGGATTCTACTTCACAGCATCTACTGTGACAAAGTCAAACTGAATGCGTGGTTTTATCAAGGATGTTTTGCCATTCGATGCCTTTGAGCTCTAGATCCGGTTTGTAGGGAGACGTGAAAACACCGCAGTGATATTTAGAATGAGTAACTTCACAAAGAGCACCGCAAAGGAAAAGAGATCATATCAGAGAAGAAGTGGGCTGTGGACTGGAACCACCTGCTATATCGAGGGCTACGATGCACCACTACTGCACCCTCAAACTGTGTAACAGCATGATGTGCCCCTAGTCACAGCTGACTCATGACATGAAGCATCAATTTCAACATGCAAAATGACTTTGTATGTGGGTCGCTGCAGGCTAAGTGCAGAGAGAAGAGCGCAGGAGGCCTCCGAACCAACGCTGGGCCGTGAGGACTGAAGCGACCGCACAGAGCACTTTAACATTTCAGGCTGCAGCTCTGAACTCACTCTGTGCTCCGGTGCCAAAACAGAAATCACTAAATACACCAAGCCCTGTAAATGTGCACGTGACTTCACACAGTGTGCTGAAGGTGTTGGGTGTGTGAGGAGGAAACCTACATGGTCAAGCTCTTGAGTTTTGTGGTTCCAGCAGCGCTGTAAACACAGGATTAGTAAGATGGAGCACTGCACAACACAACAGAAGAGTCAGAACAGAAAGACGATTCCTTCCCCTGTGATCACAGGACACAGCCCGGATTGATCAAACTTAGGAGAGAAGACCCTTCAACTTCTACTGGGACTAAAACTATTCATCCTTTGTCTGTTGACTAGAACAGGATTTGGTGGCAGCTGTCTGTGTTGTAGGTGGCTGATAATGATACTTATTTGTTTACATAATCACGTAAACACTCCTATAACTACCCTTTATTTTTAGAGAGAGAGATGTACTGAATGGAGGATTCCCATATTTGAAAAACAATTATAAAATAGCAACGTTTTGAAGCTCGTTTCTGGGGTTTTCTCTGATGTAGCTCCAGTTTCATCCTCCATTTTATAACTGCAACAATTTGTTATAAACTCCCAAGGATAAACGTGACACATTTAGAAATAAAGATGCTCTTGCTAAATATTATATCAGTGAGAAAATGCAAGCTTCTGCAGTATTTCTCTTTGTTGATCTGGGCGATGAGCTGTGGCATTAAATTGCCCTTAGAGGAAAAATAAAGTTGAACCAACTTGAACTGAATTGACTCTATAAAGTTTGCCACCATAAGCTACTGGTCAGACCAAACTAAGGCTGCAGCAGTAAAACCCCTGAGTGTATTAAACTGAGTAAAGGTGCATTTTACTGCTAAGGAATCTAACTTAATATTTTCCCTTATAGAGCTGCACAGTCCTCCTTTAAAGAGACTTATTCAGGCTCATTATTGTGCTGACTAATCAGTCATATGATACATGTCTTATTCTTAAATATTTGTAAATACTTGTCTCTTTTTAGTGTTTTAACTGTAATTCTCAGAAGTTTGATGAATACGGGCCCAGATCATGTTTTGGTGACAATCACATTCGTGCTACGATTAAAACTGGTGATGATTACTTTGCTCAAATCTAGATAACAGAAATCCTTCTACTTAAAATGAAAGTTAAACAATAAATAAAAACACAGAAGTTGTTTTTATGACAGTAGTGTCTCTGTTAGTCTGCATCGGCATGTCATTGTTAGAGAACGGGTTTGTGAGGCTGGCCGATTGTTACAGCATGCAGGGGTGGGTCATAGTTTAAAGGTCAAAAGTAGGTTGGGAATAAATGAAAGGGTTAAATCACTGGGTCTTACGCTGCTCTCTCTGGGGACGATGGAACTGAGGAGCCGTTACTGGGAGGAAAAAGAAAAAGAAGAAGAAATGGTTAAAGACAGGACTGATGGCGGTTGCTCCGGTACAAGGTCCAGGATGGAGCCGGTCTGAGGAGGGGTCAGTGACAGTCCAGTAGAAACCTACAGTCTACAATGTCCCAAACTCTGGCTGGTTGTCAGCCCGCCTTCATCAAGGCTTCGCTTGGGACCACAAAACCTTCAGCGTCTATCAATGGACTGCACATGAACTCTGAAACCAGACTGAGGCGAGTTCATCTCACCTCGGTCTGATTAATTATTCAGACTCAGTCAGCGTCCTGTCAAAGCAAAGCCTAGCACATGATGTTGTGCAGCACACGTCAAAACCAGTTGCTACTACAAATGTTCCACAATGATATGTTGTGGTCACAGAGCTGCAGGGTCACATACAGACAGCTTCTTGTCTAGAGCCAGAGATGTTTCGTCAAGCTGACGGAGGTCTGAGAGTAATAGTTCTGCCGTTTGTCTCCGAATCCTCCTGAGGTTTAGCTAACCTCAGAGATGGACTGCAACCCGTCTCACCATCATGATCTCAGTGATTACTTAATGGGTAAAAAACAATGAAAACAAAATTACTGTTCAGTAATGAGCGGCATAGATAATGGATGGATGGCTGATTTGTAAAGGCAAGAGGATGTCAAACTAACTGGTGCATCATAGAAGCAAAGCAAAGATTAGAGAACGTTACAAGCACATTTTGTTTTCTTACTGAGCAGAAACAGTTTCTCAATGCAGTAATTTTATTGGCTGATGGCTGTAACCAAAGTGCTTCCTTATTTAAATCCATGTGCGTGACCTCCAGACCTCCATTAGCTTGAAGAGACAAAGGCCTGTCTCATCCTGTCAACAGATACATAAACACTGCTACACCCCCCATGTCATAAAACCACAAGGTCGAAAGGAAATTAAAGCAAACAAAGACTTTTTTGTGCGACGCTGATGGCGCTGACAGCGTAACACAGACAGCTGTGTCAGGTACCTGCGTAGGCCTGTGTCGTTCTGCACCTCCTCTGGGATGAGCTCCGCCTCGCTCTGGGCGATCCTCAGCGCCAGCTCCCTGTCCCTCCTCTCCTGCTCCAGGATGGTCTGCCGAGCCGCCTCCTCCTCCCGCTCTGCCTGCAGCTGCACCTCCATCTCCATCTGAGCTCAAACAGGAAACAGCTTCACTTTCTACCTGCACTCCCTGAGAACCTGTTCCAACATAGTGTATGTTCATGTGGAGCCATGACAGAGTGAACTGTCAACCACTGGCAGCTCCACCGTGTGCTGCGGCGTCACAGCAGGCCTCAGTCTGGACGTTTAAAAACATTCTATTCAAGTATATTTGACGATTTTGTCAGTCGTGAAACTGCAGGTCACTACATTTCTGAAACAACACACATCTTTAGGTACGTTTCCACCAGAAAGTTGCTGCTACTTTTCACTCTCAGGAACCTTCACGGCTGTAAAAGTCCCTCAAGTGCATTTTGATTTCTCCAGCAGGGTCAAAACCCAGAGAAGATTAAGAAAGATCAGCCCAGTGGTGTAAAAGCTCGATGGTCAGCAGGAGGGTTTCGAGAATGTCATGTGTAAAATGCCATGTGGTAATTTAGTCAGTGACGCCCAGCGCTGCAGGCCTCGACCTGATAGTTCTTGGAGCTTCAGAAAGTACTGCCCCCATAGTTTGGGGCTGTTTTAGGGGGTAGAGAGGAAAAGGTTCCTGTTCCCCTGTGATTGGCTTCACAGTTTTTGACATTTTAAATTAAAAATGATCAGAATGAAATAACGAAAACCAGCACCACATGCAGCACCAGAGCTGTGCATACACTCCTATTACTGCACAGACTCAAACATTGCTCATGCATGCAAACAAAATATAAAATCAAAGCTTTCTGGAAAGACAGAGCTGCACCAGGGTGAACATGCAGGCGGCCTTCACCTTTCCTACGAACAGAGCAGACAAAGAGCTGCGGGTGGGGTGGGGGGGCTCTTCATCTCCTCTGTCCTCCTCATTACAGAAGGAACGAGTGACGGGCAGTGAATAGGGTACAGCGGATGATTAATGCTCCTGTCTCTGCCTGTCTTCATACACAGAACTTTCATAAGAGAAGTGGCCCCTGACAGACTAAGGGAGGCCACGACTGAAGGTCTCGGTTCATTAGCCGAAGTTCTTCCCCATCTCAAAAGACTGAGGAATTCTTTAACCTTGATGTTTTAATGTTTTATCATGTTTAACACCTTCAGTCTTGCTTTTTCTCTGCTAGTCGGTACCAGTTAAAGCTACTCTGTCTGTTCAGCCTAGTGAGGCACCACTGCTCCCTTCTCTGTGCTTCATCAGTGGGGAGGGTTTAAAACATTTCATTAAGCTGCAGATCACAGTTAATTCTGTAAAATGCTGCAGGGGTAAGTGCAGATTTATTAAGCACTTACTCGCTGGTTGATTGTTGTGATTGTTTTTCGATGTGTTTCATCACCGGGTAGCAATTCAAAGACTGTGCTGATTAACTGATGCTGGCTGCAGAACGGACTGCTCGCCTGGTCACTGAGCTCTGATGCAGGGGCCCATTCCACCAGACTGGCAGAGCGCGAGTGCAATTCTCTCTCCTGTTAAAGTTTCTCTAAAAAAGCAAACACCATATGTTCGGGCCATGCATGATCTCTCCCACACAAATTTATCTGCAGTCATGTGTGAAATGTGATGATGAAACAGTTGAGATCTGCATGTAAGCAGTGCTCACAAATCGCTGTGTCAAACAGGATTGTGGACTGATAGCACTGCCGTGGATCGAGACGAGTTACTGACAACGATGGCAGCGGTATCATGTATCTGTTGCGCTAAATGCATTTTCAGACTGACAGCAGAAGTTAGAGATAGCAGCTCTGCTTTTACACTGAACCGTTTGACGGCAGTAAATGTCACAAACGCTTCATATTTTGGACTGTAACTACAAATACATAAATAAATAAAGAAAGACAACTCTCCCTAAATCCTGAGCCCCGTTAGAGGCTGCAGAGGCAGTCATGAATATTTAGGTGAGAGCAAACGTGCTGAGAAGCCCAACACCTCTGGGCTGATGGAAATGCAGTAGATTTGTGGTTAACCCGGCCTGGGACTCGGGGACGCCGGCCAGCAGCTTTGATCTAAATGGCCACTGCTCGATGCTAAAATTTGCACTTGATCCAGGCCGGGTCGACGCCTCGGGGAGCCAGAGGGGCAGCAACAGCAACAGATGGGGCGGACGGAGACGCGCCAAGACGATGAACATAAAACCCTGTGAACTGTAAAAACCTGCTATCTCTCTGTCGCACACACAAAGCAGTGTGCTGGTATTTGTAACACAGCCAGACCCATGCTTGTGTTGAACGTGTATAAAAGTGCGAATTTCCAAACACACAAGCCACAAACACTCCGACCACAACAACAGAAGATCGAGGCACGTATGTGTGAAGACAAGCTGAGCCCTGGTTACTGCACACACACGCGTTTTAAAAAGGGTCACTTCACACAAATTACACAGTAAATTGAAATTCTCTCTTCCCCTCTTGTGGTATCGATCCTCAGTTTTGGTTTTATTTGTCTGGGGGTTGAGATATTCATCTCATAGATCTCTGCCTTCGCCCCGGTCCAGCAGAAGAGAGTACGATCCAGTTTGTCGTGATAAGAAATTTAAAAAATGACATCCGCTTTCAGTAACAGTGTCCCTGGATGATCCACAGAACCGTGTCCAAAATCACTCCACGCTGCCCTATATTTACTGTCCGCCATTTTATACGAGGGTCTGAGCTCCGGGTATGAATGTGCCTCAGAGATCCCTAAGAGTCACTGAAAAAAATAGCTTCCACAGCACGTATACTACTAACAATCCCACAGTGCACCGTGCCATGTTTTAAAGATGTGTGACTCCTGTCAGTGAAATCTCAAAGCTCAGACTTGACACTGACACGACTGTGCACCTCTACCAGAGTCTGCTGGTCACTGCCAGCTGCAGCTTGAGCCTGAGTCTGTTTACATTTGGACAAACTGTACGCCCAATGAGCTGGTGTTGGCTCCTGTTTGCAGCGAACCGCTGAATGTACTGACAACTTTCACTGGATTCCTTTGACACTGAATAGAACTTAAAAATGTGATGATTCACAGGCTCTGGAGTTAATGACAACTATCTTCCTCTGCGATTTCTGAGCAGATTTATGGAGCTAATGATGTGCTGGGATAAGAAATAAAGATATATTTAATGTAAGTGGCAGGTTTATTCTTAAACTGTAAAATGCTCCACTCTCAAATATGAATATCAGCATAAAGTCAAAAATACAGCATGAAAGCTCCTGAAGTAGACGTCATTTTGTCCCTGATCAAGTCCGTAAACTCTTGAAAACAGTCAAACAGGTGAAGTGGCGACTTCTAAATGCCTGTGTTTAAACTCACCTAATGTTACCTGCACATATTCTGTCATTTTAAAGCCAACTGGAATGTTCTGATAATAACTACCCCCCTCCATGCCCCTCTGCTGCCTACAGCCTCCTGTTGTTATTCCAGCTTCTCCATCCTGTGTTGTCAAAGTACGGTCTGTACATCAGCCCCGCCTGCCGCCTAGCCAAGGTTAGAAGAAGGGTTTTTCCAGCCAGTTGTCACGTCAAACAGCCATGGAGGAGCTCTGGGCGGCTAAAAGTCTGACTGGCCTCAGTCGACTCTCTGTCACTGTGAGAATAACCACGACACAAACTCTGCCTCCTTATCTGTGCGCTACGTTGCCAAAGCTTTCATCAACTCATTTGTGTTTTAAGTGTTAGCTGTGGTTCAACATCCCCATCGTTGTCACGATGCGTCCTGAAAGTCACTATCTCCTCATCAAACAGACACGACCTTGACATGACCTTGACATGTAGAAACTACGGATCATAAATCAGTAAACTATTGGTCCTGTTACTTGACATGGTGCTGCTGCAGAGCCAGGACCCATGAGTCAGCTAACACCAGATTTGCTACTGGAGGCTGCCTTATGTGCAGTCTGTCCCAACCAGGCCTCCGTAGTTCACGTCATAGCTTCAGAAACACGTGGGGCAAAGAGCAGTAAAGAGCTTATGGTGTCAGTTTGTGTTGCTCTCATTAGACCCTCTAGGCTGATGGACACTAGGCAGACAGAGGAAAGGTAAATAAATAAAGCAAATGTTTTCCTAAGACCCTTTAGCAGCACACAGAACTCTAACTTATTGGAAAAGAAAAAAAAAATCACGTATTCACTTGTTTTACAGACAGTGCTCACTGATATTTAGTCCCTTTGCACTGAATTCAGTGTATAAATCATCACGTAAACCACCTCCACACAGCTTCTGGGTTAAAACAACCAAAGCCACCAGCCTGCTGGACACCTGGAGCAACAGACCCAACACCTACCTGCAGCCTCCTCTCCTCCTCCTCCCTCCTCTTCCTCTCCTCCTCTTCCTGCTTCCTCTTCACCTCCATCTCTGCTTTCCTGATGGGAGGCAACATGAGAAGAGGAAAGTCAAACGATGTCACAGAAAAATAAAGACATGACAAATGAGACGGAAAGAAAGAGAAATCGATTCAGAGGAAGAAGGAGGAAGAGACGGGGAGGGAGACGGGGGGGATGTATTATGGAGCAGTGAAGAAGAATAAACGAGACAACAGACACAAAGATATTGTGAGATAAAAGAAAAGAGACAGAGACAGAGTGAGACAAACAGTGTTAGATCAGTGAAGTAATATATTGGTTCATCCTAAGTGATTGCGTAGTCCGCTGTCGTTTTCTCTAACTGGGAACGTGAATGAGCCAGCACTTCTCCAGAACAAACATCTGGTCACTTTACACCGGGTTCCTTACACATCTGTCTTCTTTTATCAGGTCTTTTGTTACAATGTCTTGCTTTCCATGCACTCACACAGTTTTTCATTTTAGCCTGACGTCAAGTTCCTCAGACCAAACGAGTAACTGATTAATCAAGACGGTCAATGTATGTCCGTCAGTCCCCAAAACAGCTGTCTCTATTCAGTCCAAGTGTGATATCACACAGCAAAAAGAACAGCACATCCTCTCAGCTGAGAGGCTCGGTTTGTTTTTAAAGACGGCATTATGCTTGTAAAGTGATTAAATAATAGTCAGAATAGTTTGGATGGATTTGTCACTTGGAAACAAAACCAACAAATCCATCCAAACTGCTGAATCACACGTAAAGAGAAATATTCTCCTCTGTTTCAGTTGCTCTTTGCCTTTTTATTTTTGTGCTGTGCTCACAGAAAACTGTCAGAGCAGTGAAGCTCTGACACCTGCCTCCTCACCGCTGTCTGCTTCTGACCTCTGGTCATGTAGGAAGTGAAGGGTATTCTGCCGCTGCACACAGTGCAAGCTGCTGTGGATGACCCAGCATGCTCTGTACTCATTCTGCAGCAGTACAAGAGGAGTTAGCATTGAGCGGCAGGCTTTAAAACATCCTTACTAGTAATGTTGGGAATAAAGCTGCACCGGATCTATGATGAAATAGGTGCTACAGGGTCAGAGACTTTATCAAAGTCATCTGGTACAGCTCGGCATGCCGGTGCAAGCTCCAGTGTGACCTTCAGGTGAGTCTGGAAGTTCATAACTTTCCAGATTCTAGTGTCTTATATTAGCAGGTACTGGTCTGTGATGAACACAGCGGGGAAACAGAGAAGGACACGTCAGGAAAGGCTGCTGACAGACTGCAGAGAGAAGAAGCACAGAAACCAAACCAGTCAGTCTGTCTTCATTCGTGCGGGGTTGTTCCAGATTTCATGAGTCACAAAATGCAGCACGCTTCAGATGAGTCACATGATTAAAGTTAAAACAATACAGAACGTGATGAAGACTGGTATCGACTTCAACCGCTCAACTGGGCTGAATGTGGCTGCTGCTACATCCTGTACTCCTGAACACAACATGTACATTTTTCATGTCTTGTCTTGTGTCCATCCATCCATCCGTTATCTATACCCCAGTGGTTATTGCTAATATCAGGAGGGGACGATAAAAACCAAAAATACCAGTCTTCTTTGTCAAAATGTGAGGACTGGAAGCTGTCAAGAGCAGTTTGTGCTGCCTGGTTCATCATCTGGGTTAAGCTTGTTAAGAATGTTCATTTAAATGTGGATCTGGCTTCTCTATCCCAGCCTCTATAAAAATAAAACCATCTTATTATGTAAATCCCTAGTGGGCACCTCTAAAAATGTGTGGACAGTATTTGTCCACTGAGGCGGTTTTCACTGAAAAGTGGCTTTTGTTGAGTCGAAACACGCCAACTTTTATAAGAGCCTCTTAATTTTTGGCTACGTGATGGCAAAACAGAAATGTTTCATCTGAACCTCAGTTAAGAGAAACAAAAACCCCTCCCACTTACAGTCGCCTATCCTCCTCCTCCTGCTTGCGGCGCTGCTCCTCCTCCTCCCTCCTCTTCCTCTCCCTCTCCATCTCCTCCTGGATGCGTCGAAGCCGCTCCCTCTCCTCCTCCTCCTTCTTCTTGTTCTGCATGGCTGTCAGCAGCTGCTCTGACCGGGTCACCAGGGCCTGGTACTCGTGGTCGATATCGATGCGGGTCATGACGGTGCCCTGACAGACACAAACTCAGATTTACTCACATGATGTTTCTGGGCAGTGGGAGCTATCTGACCGGTGAAGACAAGTTTAGATCAATATGCTTTACAAAGCACAGGGGACGCTGGATAAAGAATCCTTGAGCACGTTATTTCCAGGTTGTGCCTGACCATGACCTCTGACCTCTCAGTGAATCAAAGCTGTGATTCTCCACCTGAACCAAAACAAGTTCAGTTGAGTTTGGCAGTGACGTGTCAAACACATGGAGCTTGTACAGGCAGGATGTTCCTTCCTGTGTCAGCTCACACTGCCCCTCTGTGTTTCAGACCACGTTTGACTGCGTTTACAGTTTCACTTTGAGACTCGCTGACAGTGAAAAAGTGTCACGTTGGTGCAGTGATAATTTTCCAGAGAATCAAATTAAAGGCGCGTATAGTGTCTGTTTTCAGGACCCTCTGTCTGATCCATGATTACACCCTGGCACGGTGACGCTCTGCCTGTCCACACTCAGCTCTAACAGGGGTTTCTGCATTAATGCAGCACATCTGGCACATCTCCAGCATCTGGTAGATTCTGAGGACAGAGCAGGATTTTCATACCCTGATTTTACAGGTTTAAAAACCAGAATGAGGCAGCAGAGCTGTGACCGTGCAACAAACAGCACGACAACCTTGCAGCATCTGTAATCATAAAATGAAGTGGCTTGTCTTAACTGTGCTAATGGGGACATCAGAGCTGCAGACAGATACTGAAGCTTCATACTACAGCACCACTGGAGCTTAGAAAAATCTTCTGAGAGCATCAGGGCGTCTCACATTTCTCTGTCCCTGTGCGTTCAGGCAGCATCAGAGCTCGATCTGACATCTGACACACTGGTTGGTAGCGTAAACCTGAGGAGGGAAATGTGTTACCAACTCACGGCAGATGAATATTCATGTACACCTGCTGTCATTGCAACCTTTTTCCTACGAATGCCAGTCACTGTGCAACAAAGCTGCAGAGAAGGGTTTGATGTGACAGCAGCGTCTCGCTCAGGAGTCCCTCGGCCAGCGTTTGTCCTTCTAATCCCAACATTTACAGTGGTGAGCACCTGCCAGACTCCTCTGGAGAAAAAGTGGTGGATCAATAAAGATGACAGCGACGCTAAATTATGACCATCGGATTAAAAAAATCTACACTGGGACATTTAAGATTCATGACATTCAAAGGGACGATTATCTTAAAGAGGCTCAATGTAAAGCCAGAGAAACCACACAGTTTAATTCAGTTCAACAGCAAATACCACCTCGATACTGAGAAGCCAAGAGTCTTGAAATCTGTCATTCTGGGTAAATATCTCTGAATCAAATGTCAGGAAACCAAGAGCTCTTTATCGACCCACACTGATGCTACAGTACATATATACAGTAAACAGCAAAAACAGCCCAATCTGCATTTCATTAGTGAATATTTTAAAAATCCAGAGGATCATCTCTGTTCCCACGTCGTCAGGCTGAGGCTCGCGGCACCGCCTGTCTTTCACACCGCTCCAGAATTTGGTTTCATTTCATACTGTCCATCATTTTCTCTGAGTGGCTGGCACTTCTGTCAATAGTGCTGGATTTTCTCATTTGTGTCCACCAAAGCAGACACAAAGGTGATATGAAAGATTCTAGGCACAGACACAGTCACACACCTTGATTTTGACCATCAGGGCATCGATGGCGGCCTCCAGCTCCTGGATCTGCCTGCTCATCTCCTGCTTGCCCTCCTTCAGCCCGGCCACCACCTCGTTGAAGCGGCCCATCCTCTTCTTCAGGTTACGCACCTTGACCAACCCGTCGATCCTAAACCAGACACACGAACTCTTTAGTCAGTGCTGATGGGAGTTCAAAGAAGTAACACCACAGTGTAGAAATAGTCCTGAAATCAAAATGTTACTTTAGTAAAAGTAATTAAGTACTGGCATCAAAATATATTTAAAGTACCTAAAGTAAAATCACTCAGAACGACGTAACATTATATCTTCAAGGCTGCTGCTCGTGTCTGAAGGCTCCTTCTATAAACACCCAAACAAAGTTATGGAGTCGGGTTTGTTTGGACAACGTGCATGAGACAGAGCTCCCTGCTCCCCCTCTCAGCGGCCGTGTGTCATTTTGTGGAACTGAGGCTATTTTAGTACGAATACTGTCATCTGCTTTCACTCTGGAACTGGACTGTGGAGGATTAACTGGTAAATAACTTTAAGTAAGAGTTTTAAGCCCACAGACTCAGCGTGAATGTGGCAGGACACTGGAAACAGGTGTTTGTTAAAGATGCTTACATTTATTGTCTGAGTGGAACACACACTAGCGAGAAGGCCAACAATGACAGAAAAGGTCGTTTTATCTCGAGGGGAGGCTCACCTCCCCACAGTTTGAAAACCACTGCTCTATGTCATTTTTCTGCTCATTTCCTGTTTCATTAAGTCTCAGTTGTTGCCTAAAATCTACCCTGGTCATTAGCGCTCCACCCACCCCCTGTAATCACACACTTCAGATCTTCAGCAGCACAGCCAAACAGTCACACAGTCTGTTCGCTGTGGACCAGCAGGCTGCCAGATCAGACCCCCCGGTGGGAGGGGGGAAAAAAACCCTCTTTTCACCTGCAGCCTCCATCTTCCCTCCCACCTGCCGCACCCAGCTTCTGTTGTTTATCATCAAATATCAGAGGTAATAAACAGAGCTGCACGTGTCGCCAGGCGACTGTCTCCGAGGCGATGTGTGTGTGTGTGTGCGCACCAGGCAGACTGACACTGCTGAGCTGTAAAAGTGGCAGATAATGAAGAAGTGAGATGAAGAAGAGGGACTGAGGGAGGAAGAGAGCAAGAGGAAAGTGAATGTGCTGAAGAAGGAAGGAAAGAAGGGTGAGGAGGAGAGAGAGATAATTAGAGGAGTGCAGAGTGGAAGGAAAGTGAAGTGTGAGCAGACAGAGGTGAGGATAAAAAATTGGTTGGAGAAAGGGAAAGAAGCAGAGCCTAGATGATGATAAAGAAGACAGTTAAAGAAGGAGAAAGAAATGGAAAAGCAGAAAGGCAAAAAAGGAGAGAGCTTAAAAAAGAAAGGAGGGCTAGATAAACGGAGGAGACAGCTGAGAAGGGAGAGGATAAGAAAAAGGAAGTGGGGATAGAGGAAAATATGGAAAAGGGGTGGAAACAGATGCAGAGTAAAAAAAAAAGAGTGGAAGAGAGAAACAAAGTAGAATACAGAGAGGAAAGAAGGGAAGTCAATATCAAGGCTGGGCCACGAAGAGGGCAGAACCAAAACACATTTTTCTCCCTCTGCTGATGTGTGACGATTTAAGAATATAAATAAAATACAGATTTTTGATTATACACGCCCCAGCTCCCCCGTTTTGTCTGTGGGTGAGCGTTCACTTTTACCTTGTGAAAGATGGACGGTGTGTAGAGGAGAGCAAGAAAGGACTGAGAAAGAGATGAAGGAGAGGACAAAGGGAGAACTGGAGGATGGAGAGAAGAAGAAGGGGAAAGACGGGCCACCCACCGCGGCTTGTGCTTCTTCCTGCAGAGCCACATCCGAACCGTCTTTTGCATCTTGATGCAGGCGCCGGTCCGGTACAAAATCTTGTTCTTCACTTGGAGAGACATGAAGGAAAACAAGAGAAGGAAAAGACTTAATTTCCTGTGATCTTAACCTCTGAGGGCCGTGCATCTGACAAGCAGTTTACATGAGCAGTACTGTCACATTAAATGTCATCAAGCATTTATCTCATTAATCTGTCCATTATCTGTTGGTCCCCTACTAGGGCGCTGATGGACCTTTGACCTTAGAATCATCAGTGACGCCCTGATAGCTGAACTGTACCCCATCGGAGGCACTGCTCCCAAACTGTGCACGCCATTGATAGAGAGAAAAGGAAAAGACTGTCAACCTCCTGCAGTCGTCATCTCTAAAGGTCACCAAAACACTGGCCCGTCCTTTTCCTGTCACTTATCCCAATCAGCGTGGCAGCAGGTTATACAGGGCAGCTCCGACGCGCCACAGCAGGGCGGACGCTCCACAGCAGGGCGGCCCCTCCGACGCTCCACAGCAGAGCGGACGCTCCACAGCAGGGCGGCCCCTCCGACGCTCCACAGCAGGGAGGATTTCAGTCTGAAATCTTCTGCCATATTGTACAATGTATATTTATAAAAGCTGTCTCTCTCTTCCTCTCATTTCCAATTTTACTGTAAAAATACTGTTGCTGAAAAAAGGACTGTCAATAAAAAACCATAAGAATTCAAAAACCAAAATGAGATGATCAGTGCGGTGTTTTTCCCAGTCTGATCCTTTTCTTCAGTGCCAATATAAACATTTCAATGCCAATGTTCCTTTTCTCAGGTCAGACTTTGTTTTCAGTTCCAAAACCTAAAGTCACTCTCCTGCCTCCTCCTGCCATGATTTCTGTCTAGTGACTGTTTTTGATCACTGGTGCCATGGACAGATTTTGGTCTGAACGGAGGATCATCGCCCAGCCTTCGTCACGCTGACCGGGACCAGACTCCATCAGATGTCCCCGGTTTCTGTGCCCAAACATGGGGGAATGTTTGGAGCAGTTTATGCTGCTATAAAAAGCCCTGCCGCCCCCTTTATGTTCTGTTTCCCTGTACACAGATTCAATTTGTAGAAACTAGAGAAATGGCTTCATATGCTCATACGGTATACTTTCCCATATGTTTGCAGTACTTCTCGATTTCTTATCAAAGCACATCGTTTGTGATCACATCCTTTCCAGGCTCTGCCAACAGCGACGCTGTTTTTAAAGCCAGTTAAAACTGAAGTGAGAGCATCAGAAATGGAGGGAGGGCCAGTGAGATGAAGGAATAAAGAGAGACACCATCGCTACTAAATTCATTTCATCTTATTCTGCATCACAATCAATACACATCAATAACAGAACTGAATGAATGCCTTTGCATTTACTAAGTGCACCGACTGGTTGCACTGAGCAGTGTCTGCTGCCTTTTCTAACATGACAAACCCCGTGGACTGGAAAAATGTATTTATCTTTAATGAGATATGATGATATGCTTCAGCGACACTGACCTCTATTCAGTTCCTGCCAAATAAATCTTATTTTCAATTTGATCAACACAGAGAACACAGTGTGGGTGAGAGGTAGAGTCAGACAGAGCGACACAACGAGGAGGGGAAAACAGGACGGAGGGAAACCAAGAGAGAAACGGAAAAACAAAGAAGCTGAATAACTGAGACAGAAAAAGTGAGAAAGGCAGACGAAAGCTTGATTAAGCCAAATACAGAGAGAGAGAGAGAGAGAGAGAGAGAGA
>NW_018128100.1:224738-253794 GCF_001952655.1 Monopterus albus
CCCCCCCCACGCCCCACAACAGAGCGGACGCTCCACAGCAGGGCGGCCCCTCCGACGCTCCACAGCAGGGAGGATTTCAGTCTGAAATCTTCTGCCATATTGTACAATGTATATTTATAAAAGCTGTCTCTCTCTTCCTCTCATTTCCAATTTTACTGTAAAAATACTGTTGCTGAAAAAAGGACTGTCAATAAAAAACCATAAGAATTCAAAAACCAAAATGAGATGATCAGTGCGGTGTTTTTCCCAGTCTGATCCTTTTCTTCAGTGCCAATATAAACATTTCAATGCCAATGTTCCTTTTCTCAGGTCAGACTTTGTTTTCAGTTCCAAAACCTAAAGTCACTCTCCTGCCTCCTCCTGCCATGATTTCTGTCTAGTGACTGTTTTTGATCACTGGTGCCATGGACAGATTTTGGTCTGAACGGAGGATCATCGCCCAGCCTTCGTCACGCTGACCGGGACCAGACTCCATCAGATGTCCCCGGTTTCTGTGCCCAAACATGGGGGAATGTTTGGAGCAGTTTATGCTGCTATAAAAAGCCCTGCCGCCCCCTTTATGTTCTGTTTCCCTGTACACAGATTCAATTTGTAGAAACTAGAGAAATGGCTTCATATGCTCATACGGTATACTTTCCCATATGTTTGCAGTACTTCTCGATTTCTTATCAAAGCACATCGTTTGTGATCACATCCTTTCCAGGCTCTGCCAACAGCGACGCTGTTTTTAAAGCCAGTTAAAACTGAAGTGAGAGCATCAGAAATGGAGGGAGGGCCAGTGAGATGAAGGAATAAAGAGAGACACCATCGCTACTAAATTCATTTCATCTTATTCTGCATCACAATCAATACACATCAATAACAGAACTGAATGAATGCCTTTGCATTTACTAAGTGCACCGACTGGTTGCACTGAGCAGTGTCTGCTGCCTTTTCTAACATGACAAACCCCGTGGACTGGAAAAATGTATTTATCTTTAATGAGATATGATGATATGCTTCAGCGACACTGACCTCTATTCAGTTCCTGCCAAATAAATCTTATTTTCAATTTGATCAACACAGAGAACACAGTGTGGGTGAGAGGTAGAGTCAGACAGAGCGACACAACGAGGAGGGGAAAACAGGACGGAGGGAAACCAAGAGAGAAACGGAAAAACAAAGAAGCTGAATAACTGAGACAGAAAAAGTGAGAAAGGCAGACGAAAGCTTGATTAAGCCAAATACAGAGAGAGAGAGAGAGAGAGAGAGAGAGACGGGAGCGTGCACCGAGGGCAGTGACTGACGTGAACTCTCCTCAGACACTGCAGTGATAAACAGCAAACAGATACACCACTCCTCCAGGAGCTCACCCTCACATTATTAACAGCGGTCTGGCTCCGCTGCACATACACCGCCATGGTTTGTTTTCCTGTCATACTCTGCCCCGTCCACAAGGCCCTCGGGCATTTTTCTGAGCCATCTGTGCATACTGATCTGCCTCTTGTTTGCATGATCGGATTTCCAACATGTCTGCCCGGACAACACTGAGAAGAATTACCAGTAACTGCAGTGACAGTGGTTGCAAAAGAAATGCATGTAGGATTACGATACCGTCTATGCACTGCTCAAGTTTCAGGTTTTAAACTGTTTAGGTTGAGAGCGTTTATGGACAGAGGGGGGCTCATTCTCAGCCTATCAACACTGCACCCAACAGCTTAACCTGGATAAAACCTCAGCAGGAGTATGACCCACAGCTGCTTTCCTCTGTTCAGGTCAGAGCTGGAGATTTGTGTCCCATCTTTAATTAGAAAATCAGACAAATTGATTAAAGCCAATATCAGTTAATCAAAGCTTCTCTGAGGACGGAAGGATCCAAGTGTGTATCCCTGAGATTAACATGTGCTCTTGCAGTGTTTATTCCAAATATCTACTGTATCTGCCTCTCTGCACTTTCTCTCTCTGAGAAAATCACTGTGAAGTTTTGACAACTACTGAAAAGTTAAAAGTAATTGTTGGTGACGATGCTTTTCCCTCATTCTGGATGTGGCCCTGGTACCCTGGCTGTACTTCCTGATAAACAGTCTCCGCAGACACTTACGTTTGATGACGGACAGAGCACACCACTGGACCTTCTTCCAGCGGCTGTGGATGAGCCACTTGTTGACTTTCTTCACCAGCTCGGCCAGGTGGTCCGGGTCCGACTTCATGATCTGGTCAAACTCTGCAAACTGGGCGGAGAGAGACGTGCAGACATATGAAACACTAACAAATCGAGTTGCTCAATATTTTTATCTTCCAGAGTCCGAAACACACTCAAGTCTTTATAAACCGAATTTTAATTATGTCCATAAGTAATTTAAGGCTAAAAACACAAAACAAAATCAGCTCGTAATTGAAAGTCAATTAAGGCAGTTTGTTCAGTTGAAACCTCTATAAATAATAAAATCAAGTGTTATGTCCTGATATACTATATATTTTGATCTAGTGATAATGTTTTTGTTAGTTCAAGTGAAATAAAAAAAACAGATTTATAGGTAGATATAAATCAATGTAAAATCATCTGCCAAAGTCCTACAGTGCCATAAATCAGTCCCCAGATGGACCAAAGGGAGACAAATAGCTAGAGAAACATCATCCGCGTAAAAAAAATGATATATTCCATTTTAGCCAAATCCCAGTGGTTGTAAATTCTGAATAGCTGGTTTAAAACATTTTATATTTTCACATTCAACTAGTGTCCAAGTAATAGAGATTCATTTCTGTGGTCTGTGAAAGGCCATTTCTTATTTCGCTAAAACATGATGGGAAGCACTGAGAGATTTATTTCAGCCACAGTGAAGTCTCTTCTTCAGCCCTGCATCATATCAGCGCTGCTGGATTCTGACACCTGGTCCATATGAACTGAAAGTCTGCTGTGCTGTGTCCTCTGGAAGCTTCTGACTTCCAAACTTAGCTGTGGCTGCTGCCTTAATAATGACAGAAGCTGCAGAATTCACATTTTTATTTTCTAAGCGTCTTCTTATAGTCGGGTTTGATTTCAGACAAACAGTTTGTTGGTGGAAGATGTCCACAGCTTCATGCCATCATGTCAATCCACGCTAACTGTGTTACTCCACACACACACCACCAGAGCCTCCTTCAGAGGGAGCTGTATGTCTGAGTCAGTCGACCCGGAACTTAAGCAGACTTTACTCTGCTAGCTCCCGAATACAAAGCCTGCGTAAGGTCTGAGTGCAGCTGTGCCTCAGATTACACATCAGCATCGATGCGTGACCTGAGCTAAAGCCTAAAACGTCTCTGCCTTTTAGAGGTCACTAAAGCTGGAAACGTCAAAACGGTCATTTAGCATCGTGTGATGTTCTGCATGCTGTTGTCATCAGATCCCTGACAGTTCCACAGGGACATGGAAACACCAGTATTTATTATTCTTTATCTCTGGCGTGTCCTGCACAGTCACATGCACTTCCACACGTCTAACCCAAGTGTGATGAATTATTCATCTAGTGGAGAAATAAAAACCCATGTGTTGGCTGTGCGTTGTTCGAGAGCCTCATCTCAGCTCCAGCCAACATGACTGATGTGCCACAGTAGCATGTGCAAGGAGGGAACAGAGTCTCACCTTCCCGGGCCTGAAGAACACTCGGGTCAGGCCGAACTTGTAGTCGTGCTCATTCAGTCCCAGGGCTTTGAATAAAGCCTGCAACACAAGCATGCAAGCCGTGGGGAAACAGGAAAATGGAGCTATATTTAAATGATAAGAGCTTAGAAGCGGGCCGGCCCAGAGGTTCTGAGGACTCACCTTGCAGAAGAGGCGCGGGTCGAGCCGTGTGAGTTTGGGAGGCATGTACTTCTGGTACATATTGTAGAGCTCGTGAAAAGGAGCTCTGGAGGGAAAGCCGCCCTGCATCAGGTCCAGCACCGACACCATACCTACGGCAGCAGGGAGGGGTCACAAACAGCAAACTCCTTCAGTTGTCACACATACACTGCTCATTTTACTGTGGCACTGACCAAATGTGTCTGTAGCATAGAGACTAGCTGGCACCAGACGTCCGAGTCATAACCTCTGGATTAGTTTTCACCTCTCGCACCTTGTTGATGTTGCTGCCAACTCATATCACCACAGACTGACTTGTTTCTTGTTGCTGTTCTTTTCCTTTCTCTCTCCTCTATCCACTCACCCCAACCGGTCGAGGCAGAAGGCTGCCCACCAAGAGCCGGGGTCTGTCGGAGGTTTCTTTCACCCCGCTGTCGCCAAGTGCTGCTCGAGGGGGATTGTTGGGTTTTTTCCTCTATAATAATAATAATAATGAGGCTAAGGCCTAGACCTGACTTTGTAAACTGTCCTGAGACGACTGTTGCTACGATCTGTCGCTACACAAATAAACTGATCTGAACTGAATTTTGTTGCCTAGTCATTCTTTATTAACTAGTACATATCACTGTCACCACATAATCCACTGCTGTTAAGTCTTAAAATTGCCAAATGTTCATATTCTTTTCATTCTCTTTCCATCCAAGGACATCTGTTTAGTGTATTTTAGTAAAATACCTTCAATATTTAGTAAATTGTAAACAACCCCCTTTTGGCTGTTCTTTCATAGCCGCACTTCATTTTATCTGACAAGCTGAATCTCAACAATTACAATTTCTGTCCAGCTTCTCAAAGGAACCTGTGAAAAACATCTTGCTTTTTATTGCGATCTCACCCTCTAAGGATTCAGGCAGTAGGAACTTGGTGCTTTAGTTTCCAGAAAACTGAAGCTTACCTGATAGAAATATTCAGGCTAAGTGATGGCGTTCCTGAACAGTTTATCCCAGTGTTAGTCTCCCCCCACTGGCTGCCTCTAAAATCCCTCACTGGTTATTAAGCTCTGCTTCTAACTTATAAGGTATTACACAGCTTCAGTATGTCACTGATTTACTAAAGCCCTCTAAGCCTGTCTGGTCTCTTCACATGAGAACAAGTCAAAGGCTGCTGGGGACCGAGAATCCAGCCCCGTCCCACGGTGCCACTAAACCCACATCTCATTTTTCAGGGGAACAACCCACAATAGAAGCGTTTGTTTTGGGTGCTGAACGTCCAGTTTTGGACCCAACCACCTCACGCTGTTACACAGAGGCTTTCCCCATCTATTCCAAAGCATCGGCGTTTCGAATCCCAGACCAATCAAGGTGATAAAGAGCTTGCCAGGGTGCGGTATCTGAACAGGGCATCGCTGAGTTTGTGTGGATGAAAGCAAAATCAGAATCTCTGAGGATATTAAACCCGAGCTCAATTTCTTTTTCTCTCAACCTGAGGGGAGGGAGGGCAGCACTGCTCACACGCTCTTTGGTTTGAGGAAAAGAAAAAAGTTTAAGAAACTGGTGTGAAAGTTACAATTCAAGCTCAGAACACAGAAATCTAGTTGTACGAGGCGGGAAGTAATGCAGCCGAGGAGTGTGTGATTGGAAAAGAACAGCGTGTTACATCTAGGTATCGGGGTTTCTGCTACGATCCAATCAGCAGCACATGGAATTAAATTTTAATTAGTTTTTCACAGTCATATTGTCCAAAGGATGAAAGGATGGAAGGATACGGCCTCAGATCACTTATTATACTGTTAAACCACATTTATTTGCAGTTCTTCCAGGCAGTAAAAGCATTATTTTCTAATGATATACTAAATTACATTTACACAATCTGAGCCACGATAAGCGACGTAATCTCGGTGGATTTAAACAAAAACTGAGCTGAGCTTCAGCAGCGGTGGCGACTGTGTGTGCTGCTGCAGCAACATGAACGCAACGAGGACGACACATGGCCCTGCCACACAAGCCACTGTCACCACAATCCCACCTTTAGTTTGGAGGTGTGGGACATCTCCTGAGGGTAAATCACCAAACTGTGTGTGGTTTTAACTGACAGTGGACATCGCCACATCTAACCAACTTTGTCTAACAACAGCTGTAGTTTCAGTGACGTGATAACTGCAGAAACACTGAACAATGCTTTTAAATTTTGGATGATGTCCTTAAAACTCACCCGTACAATCTGTTTGTCTGAAGATTAGTGTTTTCTAAGCAGCATTTCTAATAAAGCAAACACTTCTTTCTTTTTGGCAAATGTTTCAGAGGTTGAGTCCCTCTCTGTGTTTGTCCTTGGTTCTTTATCCTCCTGTGTAGTCAGGAGATTTCTTGACATTGTGTGTTTATTCACTCTGTAGAAGAACATCTGGTTTTTCTATATTAAACAGGATCGGGCTGTACCGACAACAAACGTGTTTAACACACTGAAGGGAAAGATTATAAAAGATGAGAGATGTCGAGGCTGAAGTGTTAATTGCTGTTACAAAACCTTGAAGAGTGCCGCATACAACCTCTACTAGAATCCCACAAATGTGTCTGCTAGGGGATAAATCTCTCAGCAGAGCCTGGTAAAGCAGCTTGTACTGCTTCAGCCAGGCTTATTTTATGTAACCACAGCGGTCATAGTGGCTTAAACTCATGACGGAGGCGGCTTCATCTGGAAATCCGATCGCCAGGAACATCAGGGAACATGAGGTACAGCTAGAAGTTAACAGAAGGAAACGTACTGTTTTCATATTGTGTCCGACTACGTCATGTTAAACTTTTACCATCTGTATTTTTGCTGAATGTCAAAATGAAGTGTTAACTCTTTGGATTCACACATTTGCTAGCATGTAGTTTAGCTGAGACGTATGGACAGAAGGACAGACCAGCTTTTACTGGCTATTAAACTTAATCACTGATTTAATTGCCCATATAAATATTCACTGTTATTTAGCTGTAAATCACTGAGATCTCTCCAAGAAAGAGCAACACAGTAACGAGTATAAGGGGAAATGCAGGAAGTGTGAGCCGCTACAATTATTACATCCCTGCTCATTATATTCATGTTTATAAGAAGAATAAGGAAATGATGCAGCAGGTAGATGGTTCATAAACAGACATCAATATCAATCAGTTTCCCAGAAAGACCATCTCTGATCTCCTCAGTGAGAGGCGGAGATGTCACGTCTATCTCTGCTGCCACACAGTGGGATTCAAACATCGTGCACAGCAGTGAATGGACCAGATTCCACAGAAAATACTGACCAGAGCACTGCAGCTGGGAGAGAATCTGACCTCCTTCAAACTGGTGGTTAACCATCTTCAGGTTTGGCTTAATGCAGCGAACGAAACTGGAGCCCTGGATGAGAGGAGGAGGGAGAAACCCGGGGACACAACAGGAAGAGAAACTGGAATCATTACAGTAACAGCAGGAACCACAGACTGTAACAGAGGTTCATGGCATCCATCAGATTCAGACTCAGGCAATGATGCTCTGTGTATCTCAGGGGAGACACAAACTGCAGGTGTTTGTCTTCAGTGACATGTACAGAGCTGCAGAAGGGCGAGGGAGAAACACTGACCGTGCTGCGGAGCTTGTCCAACAGAAGATTCAGCTGGGTCTGTGGAAAGAAACAGAGAAATAAACGGTTTCAGTCTGTGTGATGACAGAAATGTAGACTGGAGTTTGAGCTTATGGGAGCCACAGAACCACGAGCTGGAATCCAGTCTGTGTTGGTTAATTAACCAAAGAATGAATAAACAAACATCAGTTAACACACCTCAGTGAGTGTTCAAATAAATTACTTGTGTGTACAACATTTCAAATAAACTGCACACAACACAGCAGAAGGAAGAAACGGAAACACAACAACCTGCAGTTCATTCTGACATTTCCCTCATTTCCCAGACTCTCCAAGCATTTGGCTAACGGAAGGTTCCCTGGGGAGTGTTTTCTGTTTTGTGGGTTCCTGTTTTGTTTGTCTCGCACATGAGGAACAACGCATACACAAGAGACACAACTTCTCAGTGGTTTCACACTATTTCACTGATCAACAGGAAACACGGCGATGCAGCTGTAACAGTTCATGTAAGTATAACTCTCTGAACCAGAGCTTATTCATCACACTTGAGGTTTGGACTCAAACATACCAGATTTTCCACAACACATCTGGCAGGTCATGACGTTGGAAGCCAGCTGGCTAGACGCTCATGTTGCCTCTGCATCAGTGCGGTTTGTTTAAAACTGGAAGGTGTGCTGAGGTCTCTGTCGTCAGACCCTGTAAACATCCAGCCACTGCCTCATTCTGGCCCCGTCCCGATGACCAGACGTTCAAGGATGAACAATACCAGCTGCACTGTTTTGCTCAGTCAGTGAGATTTTCAGAAACCGTTTCCAGGGCTTCTATGTGGAAATGATGCTACTGTAACTAAACACCCCAAAACTGCAGTTATATCATTCATATTTTTGTGTGCGTTTGCTACACTTTGGGTGAACAAAGATCTAATTTCTCTCAATCAGGCTCCTGTTTGCTCTCAGCTGCAGCGCGATGAAGCTCACAGCGGCAGATCAGATGCAAAATCAAATGCAATCATGATTAAGTTGTGGTATGAACCTCCAGATCTGTAATGATACGCAGCTTAACGGGCAGTTTGTGGCCCAAAGCTGCCAGTGCCAGAGCCTGAGATTCAATGGGGTATTGTATTACTGCCTGGTACATGTGGGAACAATTACTCAGAGACCATCGAGCTGCACAGTTTGGGGCTGACAATGCTGCTGAGGTGGACGAGTGAGGCACCAGGGAGAAGAAAACAGCTTTAGCAAAGAAAAGCTTTTCAATTCAATTTGCATGAGCAAGAATCCTCTTACTTTGCAGCCCGTCACGGGTCAAAAAGGATTAATTCCTTACGCCTCCCGCAACTCGCTTTGAATAGCAGCAGGGCAGAGTTTCAGCAGCAAAACTTCATCAAATCTGCATCATCAACGTCTAAGTTCGGGAGTAGAACAGCAACTAACGACTAAGCCAAAAAGCTTCCATTTACAGCTTTGCCACAGCTGGGTTTCCCATCAGATTCTGTCTTAGTACATTTCTACAGTGTTTCTACTATTGAACTCCTTTCACGTCATTAATTATTCTGTACTGTAGCCAGAATGACAAACTAAACTAAAAAGTGCTTGCTTCAAATTTTCTCATTCACAGAGCTCTTTCATTATTGATGAATCATCAATATTCCAACACAGGAGGGTTGTACCTTCTCCAGTCGGGTCACCGTCATCATGACCCTCCTCACTGTTGCTAGCCTGTAGCGTCGGCGATGCATTATTCAGTCTCATTATAACGTACGTTTCTGAGTCGTGAACAGCACCTGCACCATGTAAATGTGTCCTGACTGTGTACTAATTAGGCTCAATAATGGAAGGACAAACAAACAGCGATCAGACAGGGACAGCACACGTGGCGGCTGCTAGCAGCTGTTAGCATGACAGCAGCATCCTTGTTTATCCATTAATGTGTTTGTTGGACGCAGCCACATCAGAGAAGTTTCCCAGTCTGACCAGAGCATCTCATCTCTGCCCTCTGGCAGCAAGAGAAGCATCACGTCCAGTGACTGAGCTGGAGGCAGAGGGCGCCATCGAGAGCAGGAGACTCCTGCGTGTCCACACACACACACACACGCACGCAACCCTCGGCCACACTGTGTCAGCCCTGTTTCAAATTCCTTTCAGAGTGAAATGTCTTTGGAGTGTCCTTGTGTATAAACTGTTTACATCTTCCAGCAGCTTCTTCGTGAGTCCTGTTTATGTGATGTGATTAACGGACACTTTCATAAACATGACGACTTTATAATTCCACGAGGGCCGTCGCTGGACGCTGTGCAGTGGAGCCGAGGTATCCACATTCGGTTTTATCTTTCAATTTCAGACCAAAGCAGGTCCAATTACCATTGTGTCTCTGGAGCAGGACGCCCTTGTTATGATGTATTCGGCCTCTGATTTAGGATGAAGCTACAGTGTGTGGCTGTAATGAAAGCCCACAGGCCCTCCACCTCTCACAGCCAGCCAGGAGGCGGTGTCCTCCGTCACCTCCGCTCACTCAGATTTATCACTGCGCTCTTCCCCCCTCTCCCCATATCAAGAGCTCCTGTCTGCCTATCCACATCCTCCTCCACACCTCTGGAACCTTAATCACAGCTGGGATAGAGAAAGGGGAGCAGGGCGGAGGAGGAGGGATGAGGAGGCTTTAGGAACAACTACAGGTAACAGAGCTCACAGGTAACACGGACTCAATCTGCTCCGAGTCCAAATCCACCCAGAGAAGAGCTCTGCACGCCAATCACTTCACACACCTGCTGATTATTCTGCAGTGTCACGTGCACTAGTAGAAACTAGTGCTTACAGACTTTTTTATTGTTTGACACTTTTGTGTGCTGTTTGGTAAATTCACTTTGGCATATCTATTGTGATTTATTACATATAATAATTATCATTATCATCATCATCATCATAATATAATTATGATGATGATTATTATTCAGAAATTGTTGTGATAATGTAACCGTGAGTCTGCAGCTCACAAAGGTGACGTCTCTCTACAGGCAAACTTAAAACCCAGCACATACACACCACATCTCCGTATGCATGAAACACTCAAGTATTAGAACACGAGAGACACCAGCGTTCCTGTGGATTTTGTAAAGAACTGGCCTCCGCCTGAGCCGAGCGCCGCTCTCTGATAACAGACCCCTCACTCCCTCGGGCTCTGTGCTTTCTCTCCCATTATATCCATGACTGAGTGGAGCCAAGCGCTGTGGTTTTTGGCTCACCTTGCCTTTGGTGAGGTGACACATTAGAGCACATATCAAGGTGAGATGCTGAGTCACGGTGGAGGAGAGTCTAACATCCCTCCTCCATAACTACAGCTCTCTCTGCTCTGAATGTGCCAAACAACACAGAGAGAGATGCGCCTGCTGTTCTGATCCATGGAGTGTTTGAGTCTTTCTGTTCCTGTGACAAGAGAATTACAGCAACCAGTGTTATAGGCAGATGTGAAACATCAGAAAAGCCTCATCCTAGCTATTTTCAACAGAAACTGATTATTTAAAAAAAAAAACCCTTTGCATTTGGTTAGATTTTAGTCTCCCTATCCTTAAGCTGCACTGAAGGGACCTGAGCACTGACAGCTTCACTCCGATCATACAAACCACAGTCTGCAGCATCTGCATTTGGTGAAGTGTGTAGTGTTTCTAAACCTCCCAGTGACGGGGAAGATACGCTGAAAACGCAGCTTTTCAAGCAACCAGATTCTTCACAGTGGAACAAGTTGAACTACAGCAAAGCTTCCCAATCTAGTCTGGTTAAGTAAAGCTACTCAGATAAACTAGTTCTACTTTGTTGACAAACTGACAAAGCGCATGTGATACAAAGTCACATGCCAGAAAAAACTCTGTGCTGTGGTATATACATGATGTTATTAAGGCTTGGTGAGTGTAGAATAAAGTCTTGATACCAAATCTGAAAGCTGTTGTGCATTTATTCCATGCAGGGAAGGGGCCATCTCCGTACAGAGTGTTAACAGAGTGAGGCTCCTAGAACGGAGGGCGACATCTCTTCTTAAACACACATACAAATGCAGGAAACAGATGCACAACAGGATACAAGTTATCAGGTTGAGCATTCACACAAAGGCATGTTTATCTCTACAAACATGCTGATACAGTAGCAACAGTCAATGCACTAAAAATGGTGCTGATAACAATTTCCCATTACACCTGAGACCTGAACCCGTCCTAAATCAAACAATCCCATCCCAAAGACTACATGGTTGCACCTGTGCTGCGATTCTGCTCACCTTAAATTTGTTGCCAACGCTGATGAAGCTGAGTTTTCCCGCCTTCTGCTTCACATCTTTGTTGTTGTTGGCGTTTTCGAAGAGCTCATGGACGAAGCGGTCCTTGGACTCGCTGACCAAACACTCCAGAGACATGTGCAAGGCGTCGTTGTTCTTCTCCACAAACTTGGTCTGAAACACCAGAGACAGATGAACTGCACGCTCGGCCGCAGCCCTGGAGGCCTCCCTGCATCAGCCTGACCTCACTGTCAAAAGCCTATTCTTGCTGAGAAACTCATTTTTGGGCTGGTTGTTTCCCTGTGGCTTCACCTGCCCCTGCCCACTGCACAGGTGGCGAATAACGTCCAAAGCAACAAATAACCTCCTGCATGTTGAATCTGTGTCTGTAATCTAATCTGAACAGTCACTTGCCTTCATGTTAGAAAGATGAGGGTGAGTGTTTTCTACAGTCCAGTGATTAAAGAAAAGACATAAATAACTGAATGTGACAATTTCAAAGATGGCTCCAGGAAAGCAGAGCCGAGTGTTTGTGTGAACGCACCGTCTCGTAGCACACGGCTCCTGCAAAGTGTCTGATAATAAATCCTTCATCATCCCTGACGTTTCTGTGGACGGTCAGCTTCGACTTCCTGGGTACCTGTGGGACACACACACACACACACAAGCCAATCGTGTGTGAACTCGTGCACACACACACATTAAAGCCCTTAGACTCAGCAGAGTTTCTGCATAAATTCCACCTACACCGACATGCTAATTACCAGCCCTGTCAATCACTCTGGGCTGGAAATGAAGATCAGCGACGCCACATCACTCAGACACTGAACCTCACTGTCCTGGCCTGAAGGTGACACAACCCTAATTCTGACTTCAACCGCATCGGTTTATGGATAAAGACTATGTGAGGAACACAACAAGGGCAGAGATAGTGTGGCTAACAGCTGAGAGAGCAACAGTAAATCAATGAAAATAGAATTTTTACAACTGGATAAATGCGTGTGAAACATGACTGCAGAGCCGCTGCAACTAGTTAAATACATTTTGAAACACTTTCTAGCCTTCTTGTTGAGAATGAGATGAGAAGATCGATGCTAATCTCACTTCACTGAGCTCAAGTCGGGAGGTGAGTAGTTTAGCTTAGCGCACGGGCTGGAAGCCAGGACACAGTTACACACAACCTTACCAAGCGTCCTCACGACGCAGGGCAGAATGATGCTGTTTAAATGTTTTTTAGATGTTGGGGCCTGTTCACAGCCCAACCAGGATAAAAATGACTGTGTAGCTAGAGGTTCTGAGGCTCAGAGACACTGGCAACAGAATGAAACCCTCAGCAGCCGACAGGCCAGACAAACCACGTGCAGCCACTTGTCTCTTCCATCCAGCAGACTGGATTATTGTAATGCTCTCTATCTGGTCTGCCCAAGAAGAAGTCATAAATTAGTTACAAATTATTCAAACGCTGGGTGAGAGCTGAGCAGGATTACACCTTCTTTTACTTGGTTTAAAGCGCTTCATGGTGTTGCCCGAGCTTTTTGTGTGACATCTTTGAAATGCATGAACCAGGGCGACCCCTCGGGTCCTGTAGCACAGGTCCTTTAGTCGCTCTGAAGTTCGGGACAAAAACTTCTGGTGAGGAGATTTTGGCGTTTATGCACCGAGGCACTGGATTTTTGGATCTTCTACAGCATAAAGATGCCCTTCTCTGTTCAACTCAGGCATCTTTCAGGAAAATAGCAGCAGCAATGCAAAACTGCACTTTGCACTTGGTGCTGTTTGTTGGTTAAGGTTGTTGTTGTGAGTTAATAACTGGGGATGTGTCTGTTCCCACTAGGAGTTACATTTGTACAGGATGTCCAAAGGTTTAGTAATATCCTAGTTTCCATTTTTATCCTACTCCATTTGCTCGAGAACTTTAAAAGAACAACTTCCTCCTCGTATTTCAGAGTCTCTCACCGTCAGGCGGAAATGGTCCTTGTGCTTGTTGTGAATAGTGTCGGTGAAGTGCTGGTCACTGGGCTGAGGCAGCCGGTTCTCCTCATCCAGGATGTCCAGGATGCCGACCAACTTCGCCTCCACCAGGTCTGTGGAGAAAGCACAAGAAGTCACAAACTGCTGTAGATCACCTGATCCCACCAGGCTGTATGAAAGCGAATGGGATGAGGTGCGGAGATTCAGTTTGTCCTGATGGGACTGGGGAGGCGGTGGGGAGCAGGGGCGATGTCACCCAGCTTGTGAACATCACTGTGTCAGTATAGCACCCTTGTAGTTATTTATTTTAAAGTCTTGACTTTGGATTTATACCTGTACAACCCTCTGATTTTATCTATAAGAAAACCTTCACTACAAAGGGTGAGCTGGAAAACAAGCAATTAATTCTGCAGCTCAGTGGTAAGCTCTCGTTGAGCTGCAGCTTCAGGCATCAAAAACATTTTAAAACGAGTTCCGTGTCTTTGGCATCAATATTTGATTAAACTGAATAATGTAACATTTTGTGTTGCTGTTGTACATTTTGTAAACTGCAGTACGACGACTACTGCAGCTGTAACTATACTGCTGGGAAGGCCACCACAAAATATCAGAATCAAACATGATACAAGTCTGTCAAACATCTCTAGACCGATGTTGGGCAAAGCCTTTACATATTGTCCACACCATTTTATTCGCTCACATCCGACTCATTTCCTTAACCCAGAACTGGAGGTTTACACTGAGTAAGACAGAAAAAGGCCACATTGAGTAGAAGCAGGTCAGTGCCGCAGTGACCTGGCAACGAGGCTGTGAGGAAAAGGTGCCAGAGAAAACCAAAAGCTCCTGTGTGTGAGAGCTCAGCGAGAGGAGAGCAGAGGAGGGCGTTACGGGGATGATTCACTGACTCTGAGGATGACGCGAGGTGTTGTTGACAAGACAAAAGCTTTCTAAAAGAAACCGTCTCTCTGAGTAATGTTTCCTGACATGAGCTGACACACACACACACACACACACACACACACACACACCGAGGAGGCTCTGTGGTCCACACTCCCACACTGCCAAAGCCACTGCATCCAGCAAACCAAGGCCAGTGCAGTAGCGAGCACAGTGGACTTGGCTCTGACCAGCAGCCAGATTTCATCCTGAAAACCCCACGAGACACCCCTTCATCCCTTCATCCAGCCTTCACCTGCTCTCAGGAAACAACTAGAACACAGACCAGAACAAAACTGGATCAACAAACTGGTCATCTGCTCTGACCAACGCTGAGAGAACAGCAGATGGATGAATTAACAGAGATGTCCTCAGCTGATCTGGACATACATTAATGGATCAGTATCAACTAAAACAAAGCCGATTGATTCCTGATCCTTTTCAACTTTTACTCCGCTGTGTTCATGCCGACGTGTTCTGTCCAGTGCTACACAGCTGTTCTCCTTTACAGCAGCTGCCTTTGGTGAGCATTTACACCAACGGGAGAAGCAGCTCTGCCACGTGGAGCTTCAGCTACTGTGTGTGCAGGGCTACAGTTTCACACAACAAGGATGCTACGATCAACATGTCCAACATGACGAGACGTCTTGGAAACAAAAGCATCCCAGAGCAGAGCGACTGATGGAGGTGAAAGCAACACCAACTGATGAAGTGTCCCAGGAAGTGTCACTGGGACACTGACAAACCAGTTACAGACAAGCTGACTGAATGCATCACACTGGACCAGCACACATCTCTGCTGGTTTCTTTTGGAGCTATGGTAGAACCTACCATAACAACTCTGCCTGACCAGAGTTGTGCAGTGAGACTCGGGTCCATCTCCGAGTGTCAGATGTGACTGCTGTTAGTTTCTCCAGCCACATCTGGAGCCTGGACTGGGCTCTCATTGAACTCTGTGTTCCATAATATTAAACCAGAACATCACTGCTGTGCAAACTAAACACATTACTGACATCTGACAAACAATGGACAGTATAAACTGAAAGAAAACTGAATGAATGACTCGGTGAATAAATGAACTGTTTACACTGGATGAACTTTAATCTGATGGCTGAATTACTGAATAGGTAAATGAATGAATGGTCAAAAGAAGGCCAGTACTCTCAGCATCATTCACTCAGCTTTACTGTAAATGAATAATATTTGTATTCATCCCTTATGGTACTCCTCTATGATGAACCAACTGAGGAGGAAGGACATTGAAGAATGGACTCTGAATAGTCAAATCATAATCAAAGTGCTTAAAATACTTGTAGGCTTATTTCTCAATAAATACGTTGGCTCTTTTTATAAACAAACAAAACTAATGAACACCTGACAATGCATCAACTACCAAACTTCCCTCTTGGAGTTTAAAGTCTTTAGTTTTTCCGGTTTCCACTGGTGTCTAATCTTTGGGCATGCAGTCACGGACCTGCTGCTACGTCACCTGTGGTGTTTGTGTGGACACAGTGGCTGCTGCAACACTTCGAGCCAGTGAACAGAGCCGGTTGTTAATGGTCCGTGTTGGATCGACGCTGCCTCTCTCCAGCTGAAGCTGCTGTAGTTAAGCATCTCATATTGATGCCGTTTCACAGGAGCCGGACATCAGCAAAAAGCATAATTAACCTGCTTCACCTCTAATCACCTGACATCCATCTCCCTCCCTGTTTATGAAGTAATAAAGACACATTTCAGTCAGGACAGGACCTCATAGGCTCTGGGGCTTCATTACCGTGTCTGTCCATGAAACAGCGCCAAGTCTCCAGGGTCAAACTGTGCAGAGGCGAAGAGGGCATGCAGCCAGCACTGTATTAAAGCCAATAATGAGCAGCACGCCGCCCCTCATGGCTCATAAACACAATCATCAATGCTGCCTCCTCCTGTGAGGCTCAAGAAAGCTATAGGCACAAACCCCTGGCCGAGAAAATTAAAACCACAAATACTATGAAGTAAAACCAGCAGCAGTGCCCTGGACCCTCCAGCAGGCAGAGCAACACCTGGTGCATCTCACTGTCACACTGCACCACGACATGCAGTAACAGAGGGGAAGCAAGTAAATCTCACATCTTGTCTATTAAATCCTGAGTCCAGGCCGACAAGTCGGGCCCCGAGT
Source organism: Monopterus albus (assembly GCF_001952655.1). Taxonomy (NCBI): domain Eukaryota; kingdom Metazoa; phylum Chordata; class Actinopteri; order Synbranchiformes; family Synbranchidae; genus Monopterus; species Monopterus albus. The sequence goes on from NW_018128100.1 coordinate 241,461, forward strand.
TGAAATGTAAAGGTTCCACAACAAGAGAGAGGAAATACAAAAGTCTCGAGGTAAGAACGTAAAGTGGTTTCCCACTGGTAGATAAGAGCTTCCCTCTGCTACCCCCACCCTCTGATGCACTGCACCTACACATGATGTGCACTGTTGACAGAAAGGGACCAGCCCTCCAAACTGCACTGTTGTTGTAGTGTGACGACACGACACTGCACTCTTTACTTTGCTTATTACTGGTCACCACTGCTGATCTGACTTCATCTGATCTTAGATATTTACTGCTTGTTCCTGTGGTTTTGTGTTGCACTGTGGCTGTTGTGTATATGCTGTACATTATACATGTATATGAGTAACACCAAATTTCATTGTATGCAAGTACGATGACAAGAAAGACATTGAAAACAAAACAGGCCTTGTCAGCTGTGTAACCTAATGTTGGACTTTGCCGCGGTCTCCCCCATCAGGACACATGCTCTGCTGGATGCTCAAGCACCATCTGGGTACAACCAACACTCTGAACTCCACACGGCTCTGAGTGCAGAGGGATGAGCGGTGTGTTCATACCTATGCAGTCCTGATTGTCGACGTAGTGAACCTCGTTGACTCCGAGCCCCTCCCTCTGGTACAGCTCTTGCTCCTGGAAAACAAATGAGATATTTCTAATGAGAAGCCATCACGATATTTGGCATTCATCTAATGAGGATGGGGACGACACCACCGCTGGTCGTGGAGGGTGTCCAAGCTCCAACAAGTGGCCCTTACACCGGGCTTTCTGCTATTACACCTTTGTGCTGAATGAGCACCTAAAAGTTTACAGCTTCAAGGCTGGATGATGCCAACATCTGAACACATCTCTTGTAGTCTTTACTTCGGGGGTTTAAGGTAAAATGAGGTCGAACATTTGTGGAAATAGCTCTGATAATTACAAAATGAAAGCCAAGCACAATTTTTTTTTTTTTTTTTTTTTTAACTGATGCTTCATTTCAAAGAAGTTTTCCAACAAAGTTCCAACAGATTTTGCCACCAGGTCAGCTGATTACATTCTGCAGCTGAACTACAATCACACAACTATCCGACATGTGGGACCTCAGGGCCGGCAGCTGAACAGCTTCTCCCTCACCATTTATTTTGTCAAAAACACCTCTACAAATGACAAAAATACCATTATGGAGGCAGCCGCTCTCCAAGGTCGACGACTGCCCGGCGTTGGCGGAGGTCTGAGCGCTCGAGTGCCTTCTAGTTTGTTAAGTGAAGACCTTCATTTGCAAAAAAATTATGTAATCCCAACATCATTATATTTCAAAATAGAAACACAGTGTTTCTGAACATTCTACACTTGGGCAGCATCGGTTTTCACATCAACAGCCACTAATGGTTGTCTGGGTGCTGAAGATGATGATGATGATATGGAAATGGAGAGTTTCACCGGCAATGACAACAATTTGGAGAAAAACCAGATGACTGCTGTTACAAAAACAGTTTAGTGAACATGAAAAAAACTTTGTCCCTCGTGAGTCTGCAGCTGTTTGCTGTCCAACACGAGAAAGACATTTAAACGATGTGACATCCATCCAAAAGGGAAAATCACGTTTAGCTTTTACAGTTTCAAGGGCCTGAAATATGATGGCTTTAATCCAAAAATGATGAATATTTGAAAGCGTGTCACCTACTAAAAAATGTTCACATCAATCAGTGGCTTCACAAAGTTTTTACTTTACTTTTTTTAATTTAATTTGAAATTGATAAAATTACCCTTGTTGCCCATTAATCTAGACTCAGAACCCAGAATGACAAAACCAAAAACTGAAAAGTCTCACAAAATGTATTCAGAGCCAAATAATCAGAGCATTCAAAGCCAAAGGTGAAGGGCCCGGTGTCGGCGCTCACCTCTTTCAGGATGCGCTCATTGAAGAACTGCTGCAGTTTCTCGTTACAGTAGTTGATGCAGAATTGCTCAAAGCTGTTGTGTTCAAAGTACTCTGCAAAACAGAAGCAGCAGAATCAGAGGGTCATTAAAACCATTCATTTTAGGAAATCATGCACTGCTTAGGTGTTTCTTTGACAACATGCTATAGTGCAAAACAAACTGCTGTCAGTGTGTCTCTGCTCTCGGGCGAGAAACCTTTAAATATCTACTGTACTCAGCTTTGTCAGAGGATTCCTGAAGCAGTGCTCAGTCATGCAATGTTCTACTGGAGCTTTAAAATTGCTGTTTGCCCTTTTCTGGGATTTATTTTCAGGCACTTTAGGAGAGTCAGATTATTATGCTATACTTGTATTTTCTTTCCTCTAAACTCCTTCAGAAAAATCTCATATAAATGTCACCGATTCACAGCACGAGGAACAAAACTATGACTTTTGATACTAAAATTCCACACTACTCCATAAATGGTAGTATGAAGAAAAAGTGTTGCTCGTCATCAGTTTACAGGAAAACATCATTTGGATATAAAAGCTTTGATTTAATTTCTGAGAAGCAGGTTTGAGCTGAAGAGGTCTGCGACTTTCTGAAGCCTGGAAAACATCGTTGTTCTAACCCCGATGACGTCTGTGCCAGATCGTTGCAGTTTTAATCCGTTTCCCAAAAAAGTAATGTTTATCTTTAGATGTCAGTGAGGAGTTTTGAGGGATACTTACCAAAGCCAGCAATGTCCAGGACGCCAATGAAGGTGGCGGAGGAGTCGAAGGGGAAGCACTGGTTGACTCTGGTCACCACATGGTCGAACAGACGGCTGTACACGGCCTTGGCCAGGGCGTCCCGAGCGTTGTTGGCCTGCTCCACTTTGAGCGGCACTCTACAGCAGACACACAGGAGGAAAAACAAAGAGTCAAAATACCACGCACAGTCCTGATGACTGAAAGAAGAGAAGGCATAGTCTGGCTTATGTTGTGAAGACATTTGTTTGAACGCATCCATGTCGGTTTAGTGTCAACAACCGAGGACAACTATCTAGTATTTATTCAACTTGAACTAAAACTCCCATACTACTCCTTATAAACAGGAGAAAATGTCTTGAAATAATCATTTTGTGGTCAAGAAATGTTGAATGGCACCAGTTTAACCTCTTAAAGAAGCTGAAGTTCACAGCTGGAGCTGAAGTGACCTCCAAAATGCAGCCGTGAACGGGGTTACGGTGTCAGAGCATGTCTAAGCACTGAAAATGGCTGTTGTGAAATGCTGAAAGGGATAATGATAGAAAGCTCCAGAATGTTAGTAACTGGACCTTTGAGCTTACTGTGGATTATTTGATACACTTACTGCAGGTAAAGGGAGAGAATGTGTTTTTATTCAGAAGACTGAAATGTCACTGAAAGACCTAACTGCAGCAAATTAAAGAATTAAAGTTCTTTAACACAGGACAAAACAAGTCATTGCAAAATGTCGTCTTGGATAATTTTAATGGTATTTTACAGACTCAAAAATTAATTAATTGAAATGTCTATCAACTGTACATCTGACAGGAGAATATATGCAAAGCAAACCTTCCGTAACAACCTCTAGTCGGCACAGGCAGCGTATTAAAGCTCGATGCCTAGTCTGGTCAATCATAAGATCATACACCACCTGTTAAACTGTAAAGCTGGTGCACCTCTGACCTCAGAGTGCATGAATTTATCTTTATTCAGCTGTTAAATGTGTCAAACTAATTGCCTAAAATCAGCATAAACATAAATCTGTTTCTGGAGGATAAAGGCTAAAGGAGTCATTATTTGGCCGCAGGCCGACGTGTGGCTGGAGTGAACAGGGCTTGCCTGACTTTCCAACCAGATAATTGTGTTATTGACAGCTAGAGAAGGACAGCCTGGGTGTGAGGTTGCAGCCATAAAATGGGGACAGAAGCCGTATCCAGCAGTGAGCTCTGTGGAGGTATTGTAATTGCTTCTGACTGTGTGCGAGTGCACGGTTCAGTGGCAGCAGACAAAAGGAGTGATCCCATCACCAGGGCCAGATGAAATGTACTGCATTAATCTGCTGTGAGGGTGAAGTTTCTGCTCAGGCTGCTCCTCCGGACTTTACTCCAGCACGACTGCAGTGCACTCAAGGACACGCTGGGAAATAACTCTCCAAGAGTGGCACTCAGAGATCCCCGAGCTCAGACTTCTCAAATCCACCCCCTCGGCTACACATTATCTCCTCTGCACATACCTTTTAATGCCATGTGCGGTTTCAATAGGAAGACTCGCGCCTTCTCGCTGCAGGTGGCTGTTTAGGGGTGGACCCCCTAAAGCTGCAATCTGTAATCTATGCACTCCCATCAGAATTCACTGTATATATGCATATTTCCCATTTATACCCTCGTGTCGATGTCAACGAGGCTTTAACAGCTGTGTTTACCTGCTGCATACTTTCTGCCATGCAAGTATCAAAGTTACATTTCAGAGCTGATTAACGGATTCAGTCACACACAGTCTTGGCGTCGACGTCTTATCGCTGGGAACACAAGACGGGAACAGGGCACGTGTCAAAAACAGACGTCTTTTGCTCTTTGGGTTGTAAAATGCATCAGTTCAATAAAGCGGCTCTTTTTTATCAACAGGCTGTTATGTATAAGCTTGAATGTTCATTCTTGACCTTGGACATGATGGTCTGAGTAAACACTCCTCACTCAAGGTCTCCTTACTAGGCGTTTGTTCAGCATTCATCTCCCAGTTGTCTCCACTAATACGGACTGAACAATGCAGCTGAAGGCCTTCACAATGCCGGTAACGATGATCCGAGTTATTTTGTCAAACATTGTAACTCATTAAGATTTACTTTATACATCACCTCATTATTATTTTACATTATGAATTTGTTTTGTTGATGATGACGATATGTAAACACCCCAGAGTTTCATTGTTTCCGCAGCTCGACACAGAGCGGGCCCTTCAGACCCGACGCTGCCCACCGACACCCCCACAGCACCTTGTCTGCCCCCTGCCCTCTCTCCACCACCTACCATGTTTAAATCATGCCGCCGGTCCCCCCAAGCTGCAGCCTTGTAGCCAGAGGTCCTAATACTGCAGTGAGGTCCTCTCATTTAAGAGCCAAGAGGTCATAATGCCAGGGCAGCATAGTGTCAGAGCACTAATCATATAAGCAGCCCAAGATGAATTCCCACTGAGCCTCTGCGCTGTTGTTTCCCCGTCTCTCTCTCTCTGTGTGTGTAATTAGTAATAACGCCATTTGCAGTCGCTCTGCAGACGCCTGCTGGTCTGCAGCTGCTCCCTGGCTCTGCTCTCAAAGGCTCCACGCAGGAAAGGAGAAGCTTTAAACTGGACTTTTGACCATGAGAGGAACGTTCTAATGTGTAACTGACAGCTACTGTGTGTTGATATATTGCAACTCTGCTGTGCGGCCCCACGTCACACAGTCATGTCTAGATCATTCCAGCTCACCCGCAGGCTTACATTGAGACGTTCAGATGTGTACTGAGGTGCCGATCCATGGAGAGCTCTACAAACAAATACCTGCAGCTGAAACTCAGTCCTACAGTGTACTTGACAGGGAACCAGTGGGGGGGATGGTGACACAGGTGTAATGCCGTTTCTCCTTCTGGCACCCGTTAGAAGTCTCGCTGCCCTGTTTGTGGTCATTCTGCATCTTGTTTTGCGTCTTTTGGCTGTTTCCTGTCACTTTGTGCCAGTTTTCTATCACTTGGTTGACTTTCCAACAAGAGCTGTGTCCAGTCACGTCATACACAGACTTGGGTCTCAGGCTCTGAAGTAAGTTAAATTAGATAACATCTTCTTCCTGTGTTTCTTCCATCTGTCCACACAAACCACATGGTGTCTGTGTGGCTTGATGTATTAATGTATTGCTCTCTGACATGGCCTCAATTCCTCTCAGTAATTGCAGTGAAACAGCAGAATCACTCTGGCAGTGATATATTGACATTTACAGATGGAAAGGTAAGGTAAGGTTGAAAATGAGACAAAAAGTTGGATTAAATTAATCAGGAGGAGGACTGAAAGGCAGATGATGTGGTGAGGCCACAGACGTTCCTGCAGGTTTGTTTGACCGATACCTCCCGAATCCCACAAGCTGTTAATTGCCGACCTCCCCCACTGGGGTCGCCGTGATCGGCATCTTCCATTTTCACTTTGCCCTCCGTCTTGTTCTCGCCCTTCAACATTACACTAAAGTTACAGGTTTCCTGTGCAGCGTTACGACGTGTTGGGATCTCAGCTCCCTCTCAGCTTTCACTTGATCTGCTGCCAGTCTCTGCCTCTTCATACAAAAACTCCCCTTCTGCTTGTGTTTCAACTGGATGAAATTCTCTCATTAAAATAAAAATAATTACTCTGCTTTACCATCTCACATAAACACTCCCTTCCTCTTTATGTTTACAATATTAAACAATTTTAGGATCAAGTCTGCTTTACTTAAAGAACTCATTATTTGGCCGCTTGCCATCTGATCTATTGTCATTATAAAAATGACTGTTTATTGCCACTTTAAGGTTTGGTTATGTTTCGGCACAAGAAGACTTGGTTAGGATTCGGGAAACATGGCGGTTCAGGTTATACTGTCATAACTACTTTAGGTTCAGGGGACTCCTGTCATCACAGTTAAAACAATAACTACTTGGTTAAGTTTAAAAAACAGTCTTAGATACAGTGAAATCAATCCAGTGTTGAACTGTAAATGGATTTTATCCAAAGTGCTTTACTATTTGCCTCTGACTGACCAACTCACATACACACACACAACAGAGCGACTGAAGCATGGCACCGTGTCAGGTGCTGGACTGACCATCTGGTGAGATTTATGGAGCGTTTGCAGATAAAAAAAAAAGCCGGGACAGCGAAGGCTGCCGATCGCTGTGAATGAGACCAAAGACTGAGATGAGATTCAGAAAGTGTCCAGCTACGCTACAGGGAAAAGTTGGAGAAAGGCTCAACTTTATGCAAATGTCATCTGGCGCAGTGCGAGCGACAGCCAGGTGAGAGTCGGCTGAGGTCACCTTCTTTCCAATTTAAGGAGATACTGGGGAAAAACAGGAACGGCACATGCAAATGAAACGCTGAGTGCTGCAGAGTAGTGTGCAGTCGGAGCAGAGGGTGGTCAGCAACGCACCCCTAGAAGTGCAGATTCAAGAAAGGCCAACTAATCTGCTTTGGCTTAGAACAGGGGGAGCTGGGGATCGAATCGACAGCCTGCTCCACCAGAGGGTTACCCCGTCCAAGCTCGATACCGTGTTGCCCCATCCTCCTCGTGTGGACTTTTTAACATCAGTGAAACTCAGGTTTTCCTCGGGAGGGCGCTGAGTATTAACCCCTCCTTACCACCGCCTGTTTCTGTTCAACCATTCTGTCATTCATGCTTCTTGCACTTAATTTTCTTGCTTAAAATATCTTTGACTCGAACACTTTGTCTTTCTGTCAGCAGGTTCACCAAGTTCCCGCCTTTCTAAATGAAATTATATTTCATTGATTGACATGTCATTAAGATTTCCATCAATTCATCTCTGTCAGGTCCTGCTCTGGGTATTTCTGAACATCAGATGATAAACCTAGAGGCTGTAACCTCTCTGTAAATCTAGCATTTTGCTGCAGCTTGTAATACCATATGTCATATATATATATATGGCTTTAATAAATACATCTGTTAACACTGTCGACACCTAGAATGTGTGGGTTGCTGTCTGCTTCTAAAACACAGGAGCTTATTTGGGGTTTCTGTTGGAGCAGGAGGCCTGTAGAGGTGGGTGGCAGTAATCTGCTGAGGCTGTTTGCACTGCCAAAAATAACTGAGGAAGATGCAGAAGCGAGTCCTGCAGAGTCACTGCTTATCCAAATGATCCGATTCCATATTTCCTGCTCGTATTTGCTCTCTGACTGTAAATCACCTTAAAGATGTAGCTGCTAACTCGCTCAGTCACAAGCACTGTGATGACTTGAACAACAGTCAGCAACTTAATTAAAAGGGAGAAGTGTGCAACCATATTGCACAGCATCACGTTGACCGACACCTGCAGCACAAACCAGCTGCGTCTTCCAAGCAGTAGAGACACCGGACAGTGTCTGTGTTGCACTGAGCAGATGAGTAAACATGGCAAACACGCTGCTTCTCCTGAGAGACGCCGAGAGATAAGACCGTGAAACATCCCCCTTAGCGACGCTGCTGCTGTGTGGGGCTTACAGAGAAAACAATGGCTGTCTCAAACCACCGGTATACATCCTGTAAACTTCTATCAGCCAAATAGACATGAACCGGCACAGACTGAACCACAATTAGTCAGGAGTTGTGACACCTAATCATACAAATGGCCCAACAGGTATAATGGAAAGTAACCTCAAGTGTTAGCTGTCGTTAAACTTTTCCCAGAGGACGCTGCCTGATAACTGCCTGAAGACAAACTGTGTCACCTTGTACGGGTTCAGCTGTCACAGAGGAAAACAAATTACTTTGCTAACATGAACATTAAAGCAGCACAGCAGAAACAGGCCGAGTCTCATTCAGCGTTAAAAACAGCAGCGCTTCCTGCTGCGGGCTGGTTGATTTCTAACTGGTGCATTTAGGGCGCTGTGTGTTTGAACTACTCTGAAGTGCGTCATTTTGCAGTTGTTGTCTTTAGCATGAATCCTGACAACCTGATGTGACGGTTAGCACGAGTCATTTCCCTTCATTTACAAACCATCTGAATAATGAGTGCATGTTTGAGTGAACGGCGTGTTCACAGTCCAAGTCATGTCAGCAGCTGGTGAACGCAGACATTGATGGTGTGAAAATGTTCGACTACCACGAAGATGAAGGGCTACTGTACACCGGCTCTGTCGGCACAGAGCCCATTGACCCAGAGATCACAGTACTTCTAATGCCAAAGCCTTTTCAGATATTTGTATTTATACTACAGCTTAGGTTGTGGAAAGACAGTGTGAAGTGTAACTATGTACACAAAAAGGTTACTACAGTTTAATGGACAGATGCGTTGGCTGATTACTGGTGGAATAAAAGATAAATGGACTCTTTCACATTGCTTATACTAGCATTTCTCCGATGCCTTTACATCTTCAGCTGCATTTCATTCTTGTATGAGTAATGAAAGTCTGAACCTTGAACCTTCAAGAGTCAAACTGAATGGAAAACTGGAGCGAGATCACTGAGCCGCTACCCAGCCTCCTCTCTCCCTCTGTAACACTCATGTCTCTCAGTCAACTCTTTCCTTTTTCACCCTCTCCTCCTCCTCCTCCTCCTCCTCCTCCTCACCTCCTGTCTCCCCAAATCACTGAGCTTCAATGAAACCAAACTACTCACACAGGAAGTTCAACAACCTGTTTACCTTCATGTAAACACACTGACTGTCGCTCTCCTTATTTCTGTTTCAGTTTGCTTTACTGTCAGGGCATGTAATTACATTTCTGTTCCCAAGGCTTACACAGCAGAAGACAGTGCACAAATAAAGTGACATATCAGATTCATCCTCTCTCTCTCTCTCTCTCTCTCTCTCTCTCCCTGTTCTGCCTGCCCGTCTCTCGCCCTCCTTCAGCGCCACACACACAGCCATCTGCACTCCAGTTACATAACTCAGACAAATAAATAACCGGCTGAGGTGATGCATCCGGCTGGAGGGAGTCCAACCCACCGCCTCACTGGGATTCACCCACTGTCCTCATTTTCTCCACCAACAATAAAACAAACTTCTGTACGGATTCAGTTGTGTCACCACTTCCAAGCAGAACAAGAGAACTGAGGACCGCCACACCCGAGACATACACTCAAAGGACAAAGACCTGCATCGTTTTTGGGTGACAGGTGCTCCTCTGTACAGACCAGCCACAAGCAAGTGGAAAGAACCACTCACATCAACCTTCTCATAGCAACTCTGAGCTGCAGAAATTGTGAATTTCTGACAAGCGCAATATCTCCCACTTGGTGAAAAGAAGTGTCAACAAACCTGTGGCATTAAGTCAATATCACTGCTGTGACTGAGCGTCTAAATTAAACCCAATATTACAGAGGAGCCAGCGTCCGCTGGGCCTGAAGACTACACGCCTGAAAGGTACATAAATCTGGGGGTGTGGAGTAGAGCCTGCTCTCCATCTTTGCTGCAGGCTGCATTAGCCGCTAACACAACCGAATACCAGACCACGTGCTCAGTGACTGAACTACACCGTGGCCAGGTTGTGACCAGGAAGACAGACTTGTCCAATATTCTAACGGAGGAGAAGATCTCTAGTTCTGCTGCATCAGTTCTGTAACTACTGTAGCTGTCCGTTTGGAGTTTGACAATGCCGCACAACGCTAAATCGGTCAAGACAAATTCAAGCCTAATTTTATTTTTATAGCCCAAAATCACAAGTGGGATTCAAAAGGCTTGATCAGTAGATGAAGGGTTTTAATATTATACTAAAAGGGTGGTATATACAGCCTGGATGAGGGGTCATTTAAAAAAAGTCCACATCCTAAGCTACGCTAAGCTGTTGCACATTGGATGTTGAACTACTCCATCAGCGTTCATCTGCTTGGCATTGCACAGCTAGTCGGCGATGAGGCAGGGAGCTTTCTCCTCCAGTCAGACGTCACCATGAAGCCTTCCTCTCACTGCTCTTTGCTTACATTATAAAACAGCCATTCATTTTCTCTTTAACTGTTCGCTATTTTATTTATTTATATGAATTTAAACTAGAAATGGATCACACACGACAGCATCATCAAAACATTTCAGACCTCACAGTGGATATTCAGCAGCGTACAACACTGAGCCTAGCAGACTGTAGCAGGCCTACGTCTGTATTCACATTGCAACTTGTTCTTTCTATTAACAGCTGTAGAAGCAGACTCCATTTGACTCCAATCGATAGACTGCATTTTATTTAAATAGTATTTACACTGCTGACAGTGCTACTGTTGTGTCTGAAAATTCAGACTGCCTTTCCCATAAAGCTCAGAGATTTACTGTGCAGCTTCCCATCAGTCATCCCCCTGCCTGAAGGGGATGAACATCTTGGAAACCAGTTTTTCCATCCCTGCGACCATCTGCCGTCACCAGAAAGTCTGCTGCCTCCTCGTACACAGAGGACCTTTTGCTTTCTCGGACGAAAGGTTTTTCTTTTGGCTGTAATGGAGGGAATAAACATGTTGGAAGTGATTTCTCCCACCAGCTTTTCATTCCTTCCACCATCTGCCGCCAGCTCTGGAAGAACACCACCACTGACGCTAAAACACAATCCAGCTGATTCTCTTCCACATCCAGCCCTGGTGGATCCTGATATAAAATGAAGTATAGGGGATTTTAAGAGGAGCAGTGGGTTTCTGTGCTGTGTTGAACAGGCCCATCTATCAGTAATCCAACAGCCAGATGTGATAACCTGCATTAACTATTTATCTTGGCTTCCCCAGTTTACAGAAGCTGCAGCAGTGATTACTTTCAGCAACATCAGCGTCATAATGACCTGATGTACAGATGCAGAACATTTCATCTGGGTGAAGCAGCTGAATAAACACAATAAGCAGAAGGATCCAGTGTTACGGGGATCTGTCAGACACATGTACGTTTACACAGAGTTTAACTGACATCAACTGACACTCAGACAGGAAGCAGCTTTGAATTCACCTGCCTCTGTTCCTCTCTCCACCGATGAAAGAGGAGAGGCAAACAGTGTGGGAGGTTTGAAATCGAGGCGAACTGGCTGGCATTCACACGGTGTGTGCTGAAGCCGAGCGGCCAGCAGAACTGTCGGAGGCTTTACAGCGACCAAGTTCAGGCTCAGTGCAGACTCGGACCGGAGGGGGCTGTCAATGTCTCGTTTCTCTGTGTGACGCTACCTCAGGCATATTTTCATGTTGCTGTATTCATGACCACGATGGGCACAGCGGCTCTATGAACAGAGTTGGATCGGAGCCGTTCAAAGGGCGGAGCTTAGCTACACACAAGGTGCAGGGCAAAGAGGCCAGCTAAAGTCTTTCCTGCTGGGTTTGGTTGGAGCTGTGGCCATGTTTATTTGGGCTTTAGAACATAACAGCTGTGAAATAAGCAGAACAAACTTGTTGTTGCTTGTTGAAACCATGTTAGTAGGTCAGTAGCCACTGTTCCTATTCTTTAACCCATGTTGAGATGGACATCAGCACTGCGTGTGTGTGCCTTTGTATTACTCACATTATGGGGACCGAAACCTGTTAACACACCCACATTCTGGGGACTCTGCCAACCTCTGGTCCCCACAAGGAAATCACTGAATTTTATGGTGGTAACATGGTTAAGGTTAGGACGGGTCTGCAGGAAATGAATGCAAGTCAATGTATAGTCCCCACAAGGAATGAAAACACAGCGCGTGTGTGTGTTACTTAGACACGGATGTGATGACGCATCAACACAAAAAGAGCATTAAGGCCTGTGATGTGAACGCAGCCAAT
>NW_018128100.1:253807-266842 GCF_001952655.1 Monopterus albus
GACATGTTCCGGCTGATTCGTTTGTAACATGCACGGGGTAATTAAACTGTGCACTTCACAGTGAGTGAGAGGACAGGTACATGATAAAATGGCACCCTGATAACGAACCAGAGCTGTACCATATACACAGCTCTCACTTCCTACGCGAGTCAAACTGAACGCAGCAGGAACCCCACAGCTCTCCAAGTCAATCTCCTGGGTTTCTGGATATGAGTGGCCTATTATTTTCTCATCACTGCCGGGTGGTATTTGTCTGTCTCTGCCCTTCCATCTCATCTTCTTCATCACACTGAGGATTAAGTTATTAGCTGCCTTGAACTCTGCTATGAAAAAGCAGCGTTATGGGGCGTTTGTTTAGCTATCTGTTCACTGCAGCTCTCAGCCTGAGGTGAAGTCTAATACTTGAAGCTCTCCTCCCTTGGTGTTGCGTAGAGAGCTATAAAAATGGAATAATACTCAGCCCAACTCCTCCTCCTCTGCAACGCTTCACAGGTTCACTTTCATTTGTTTCAGCTGCAGCCAGTTGGCAAAGCTGTGAATGGCCCTGGCTGCCTGTCTGGTTCGTTCAAGTCTTTATCTGTCTCCAGGTCATGCCGGTGTCCAACTGGATCAAAGGCAATCTCTTCAGTAAAGTCACTGTTTGCAACATTACCATTTTATTTCTGATCCTTCAAATTACAGCCACCCAACAAAAGTAGAGCCACACTTAGAGCTCCTCTGTCACCTCCACACATGCAGTAATTTCTTGGGGAAATCATGTGAGGACCGGGGGTCAGACACCGTCTTTACTGTCCCTGCCTCTAGGCAGCGTCCATCTGCAGGGCCAAAACTGCTGCAGCCTGCAATTTGTCGACTACTTAAATACATTAATGACCTCCACCTCATGCTTTTTAAAATTCTGGAATAGGTTCTCACTAGTTCAGAATGCCCACAAACAAAAGCACACACACACACAAACACACACATACACACACATCCTTTAATGCAAGCACACATGTTAATAACTATGTGAACTTGAAAGTATCTGTTGAGTGATTTCCTGCGGCGGCAGGAGAGCGCCATGTAAAACTGTTTAGCCCACGGTGCTATCAGTAACTGGAGAGGTGAAGACCATGACAGTTTCTGAGCACCTCAAGGACTTTTTGTTCACACTGCCCATGAATTCCTCAAAAGAAACAACTCAGGAAGGTCTGAAGGTAAAATCCCAGTGGAGCTATTCATGGACACATATGTAACCTGCGACACAATAATACACTGCTTCATTTTAAGGGTTCACAAGCAAAAACATTTGGAAGCAGAGCTGCAACTGAGATCATGTTAATGTACAAGATGTGTGCATACTGTACGCCCATCACAAACTCCCAGAGCAGCAAATGGTGTTTTTCCATCAGGACACGTCAGCCCTATAGAGCCGAGGTGTATGTGGTGGAGCTGTGTTGAGCTGCTTCAGAGTCAGCGGTTGTTTCCGCAGCACCATAAAACGTATTGTTTATCTTCCACATCTTGATCACGTGGCGGCGCAGCCAGCCCCTAAGAAGCAATACGATTCACAGTGTCGACGTGGTGTTACTAGCTCGCAGCATGGAGCCCTTGGAGCCGGACATTGTTTAACCCCTCATCAGACCAAGTGAGACTCTATTTTCAAATCTTGTTGCAAATATGGATAAAAAGAGACGCTGAATAATTAAGGCCATTCCCTCGGTACAACATTTCAATTGTCTCAATGGGCTGGGCTCCTCTCGGCCCTGGGTGGAAATGGGGCCGGCTGAGCCCGAGTCAGCACCGTCACCACCTGCTGCTCAGAACAGATGGAAACAGAGGCCGGGTGGATTAAAGCGGGCTGACCCGTGCTAATGGAAAAACACCAACAGATGTCTTCTGTGGTATTTTATCTGGAAATGTAAAGGGGTTTGGTTCATACACTGCAGATCTTCACACTGGAGAAGCCGTGACCAGATAACTCACATTATTATGAGTAATTAGATGAATCAGTTATTAAAAATGATTAATAGCTCTTATTATTTAATTTGTGTGTTTCAGCAGGTTTTGTATGTATATAAGCGGGTGCCAGTATAGATTTTAGTTTATTTGACACAATAAAGCCCAAGACCTTTGTAACATTATGGCCTTAAGGTGTAAAGATGCTCGATTCCCGGTGACTGGGATACGACATTATTACTATTATTACAGGGTTTTAAGCTTCCACTCCAAATTCCCACTTAGTCACGGTTTTAGTCTTAGTAAACTGTGCTTGTCATTTGTGTAACAATGACCTCGACCTATTTGTGGCACCACAGAACCTAAAAGAACAGATGCCGTGTCCGAGGCCCCCCCCCAGCCTTACAGGTGGTCTCTGAGAGCCTCAGCTCTGCCATTATAAATCTCAGTGTCACTCAGTGAATGCACTAGAGGCTTCAGATCTGTGTTTGTGTGTGAGGGCAGGGTCTTACTTGATGACCGTTCCTTTGGCGCCCCCTGCTGTTGTGAGCATGACCCTGGTAGTGAGGCTGACTCTCAGGTCCTCCTCCTCCAGGCCCAGCAGCTCGGCACAGTGCTCCAAAGTCTGACTCGACTGGTTCTTGATGGTGCAGCCACCTGGAAGACAAGGACAAGGTCAAACGTCATCACAGCGCTATCAGGATGACAAGTAAGGTTCAATCAAGAGCATGTGGGTTTATTTCCATGTTCCAAAGTCAAGTGGGTAATAGAGGGTGACCAGGTTGTCTCTGGTTTACACTGGAGCAGAACCAAACCTCTTACAAGTGCCAAAGGATTAAGTGGGTGCAAAATATGAATAAAGTAATCTTTTAAATCCCCCGCACTTCTGCAACAACATGCACTTCCATGATGGCATATTGACAAGCCGGCCTACGTGCGCCCGGCATAAAGGTGAGGGCAATACACAATGCTCATTATGTATGGGTGCTCAGAGGCATCAGCATTAGCAGCTTCAAGATGAGTGAGTGAGAGTAACTCCCACGTGCTGTGAAACGAGCGAGTTCAGGGAGAAAGAACAAAGCCCAGAAGGAACTGGGTGGGATGGAGTAGAACAAGGTAGAGCCAACACAGTGGGAACTCTATTCATGCTCAGAATCATAAGGCTGTGATAGTGTCTGGAGGACTGCGGCAGTTTACAAAGGGGATTAAAGGCCGACGTCAAAGATTTGATATAAAAGATCATTAAACATCCAGCTAATAATTATTTTCCATGACACTGGGTATTTTTCTTATTGTCAACAAATTCCATTACAAAGACAACCGAAGCCTGGGCAGCCTGAGACTATTCAGGGGTGGTTTAATCCACGTATGTGAAACACACAACGCTTGTGAGTAGGAGACATTCATTTACAGCTGTGGTCTTTCTTCTCGTCAACAAATGCCACTGAAACATGGAGATGCTCCAGTCTCATTCTCATCTTAATGATTTTTCAGTTAATTTATAAAGCAAGCCCCATGAGAAACCACTGTAGTTTAATCTAAACAATGTCTAAATGCCACCGAAAACTACGGGCTCTGGAGCCGGTTATTACTGCTGTAATAATACCTGACTGCCACAACTATCTCTGGCTGTCGTGACCACATATGACGTAGTTTCATAAACAGGGCAGGAGGGGCGGAGAGGAGGGGATGCTGCTGGAGTTTGTTTTGACTCTCACTTCACCCTTAATGGTCAAAAATTAGAGGGAGAAGTTAGTTAATGCAGCTTTAAATATCAGCTGCGGCTTCTTCTGCTGCAGCATCAGTCGGCCGAGGTAAAGCAGGTGCTGAGGTGTTTGTAGAAATTTCCATTCTCTCCTCCTTTATTTTGTGTCCCTGAACAAACCAAAGGAAGCAGGCGGTAATTCTTCCAGTTTGTCAGAATAAGGCGCCTTGCTAAAAGAGTAGAGTAGGCAATGACATCCAGATGTGTTGTGGGTAGCCCGTTATTCTCTGATGGCACGCCGATGTATCTTTAAGTGTGTTCAGACTGGTGACAAATCTTAGATGTGTCGCAGTCACATATAGCATCAGTGGCAAGAGCTTTTTATGAATCTACTGCAGAGAGAAAAAGATTAGAGCAACCGGAGGAAAATAAGAGGTTCCTGCAGAGTTTGGAGATCAAACTGAGTCAGCTGTCACATAAACACACACCATCAGGGCACACTTTGCTACTGTAGCTAGCTCAGAGCTAACCTCTGTAAACTGGCTGTTTGGGGCCAATCAACTTGGACTGCAAGTCAGCTTGGCAAAGATGCTGCACGATAAAGTTTCTATGCAGTGTTAGTCAACAACCTGCAACTGGTTTTATTAGTTATTATTCGTAGTTTTTCTTTGTCTTCGACTGCTTTTGTGTGTTAATAGTTACTCTTCATTGTCAACAGTGTATTCCGGATTTATTTGTGTAACACCAACAAATAAAAAAACCATTGCAATAAAGTTCAAGGCAAACAAAAGAAAAGTGCACAAGGCTGCCAGGCCCATGCTGATGTCTTCATGTCAGTCCAAAACCCAAAGATATTACAATGATTATAAACAGAATGAAGGGGGAAATCCCCTGTCATATACTGCATTACTAATACTTAATTTTCTGATAAATCAACTAATGATTTCAGCAATAGCATTTTCGCTTTTTAAGGAAAGCAGCAGCACTGAGACACTGACCCCAGTTATATACTAGTTTGACAGACTCAGGACAAACTGTGAATACACATGTGTACAGGTGACAGCATACCAACTCTACAGGATTTATATCCTTTACCAATGAGCTCCGAGGTATCTGACCAGCTTTGTGCCCACAAACCCATGTGCGTCACAGCTTTAATGGTACTACACTGATCAATATGAACAATCAATAGCCCCTGAAAGTTAAGCGAAGAGAATATTAAGACGATATCTAGATGGTGAATGAAGACCCTGCAGAACAAAGTGCTCCAAGCAGAAATGACTATAGAACCAAGGACTCTAACCTAATTCCTAGTTAATTAAGCTCCATTATTTCCAGCCTCTCCTCGCGGATTTCTCAGTTTACTCTGAATTAAAAACCAAAAGGTCCAGCGATTTATTGGAAGACACCGATGTAATTGACAATGAACTTAGACGAGTACATTCAGAGCAGTTTGGCCTCTGCAGCCTGAGTGCTTAGTTGAAGTTAAGGGAAATGCCAGCAATGAACAGAGTTTTCTTGTTTGTTGAGAAGGCAGGAAATTAGCAATCTCCTATGTCGCCTTTCCCAGGGTTTGAGGGCACCTTAAAATATAATCAATATAAAAATGTTTACAACACAAACAGGCCAACAGGTGATCTACCTGATTTAAGCAGCTGTCCGTGGCAATTACACTTCCAATATGCCAAAGGAAAATATAAACTTGAAGCATAAAAAGAGGTCCAGGGATTATTTCTGGCCTCACCCAGCTTGAGTCTGATGCTGGTCCTTTGCCATCTGTTTGTCCCATGTTTTCCTCAGCGCTGACTGGGTGTGTTGTTCTCTCCAAAGTCATCTGAGTGGCAGTCTGCTTCCAATCAGTATCCATCTTATAGTTTCGTTACTAAGCCGATCACAAAGTGAGACTTGCTGGATCAGTCTGAGCACTGCATTTCAAAGACCTTCGGATCCAGTCTGAGCGTAGTCCACGTTGCAGAGTCCTAAAAGGTGGACTTTGGTCTTGATGGTAAGGTTCATCCATTTCCACAGGCACCATTCACTTATAGACGTACTCTGCAGACGATGCAAGACTTTCTACTCATGCTAGAGGTTAAACCTGAAACTTTTTGTTTTCATTTTAAAGAAAGACAAAGAAACCAAAGTCTACATCAGCTCAGGCTCCTAAGTTCTTGTGGAGCCATGGACAGTTCTACATGTCCCCTTCTCATTTCCCTCTTCGTGGGTTCCACATTTAGGCCTGAACATCTTGTCTTTCTAATCACGTCCTTCACTGTGCACTGATTGATTCCCTGCCAAAGGGCAGTATTCCTGATGCTAACTGGCCTTCAGTCTGTAATTTTCTTCTGAGACAACTGATTATAAAGGTCTGAATTTTCTGGGAGGTCGTCTCAGCTCAGTATAACAGAACTTGACATTTTGACTTCAACAGGCATATCTTTGTTTGCAGACTAGATTTATTTGGCTTGTTGTTGTTCCATACTAGAAAAAGTCAAACACAAATAAACATCCTTTAAAATCTCTCTGAAAACCCCCCTTGAAGGACCTTTATCCAAACCCATCTGAAAAACCAGACGATTACCTCCTCTGACTGAACACACACTCCTCACTGGCTGTAAACACACACCACGATAGCCACCTGCTATGAAAACTAGTCAGTTTAATAAGCGTCCCGCTGTGTTTCTCCTACTTCCCTGTGGAGAGAGAAACGACGAGGAGGAACTAAGAGCCGACGAACTTCAGTGGTGAAGTTCAAAGCATCTGCTGATATTCATGAAAACGGAGCCTCCCTGAAGGTTTAGTCTGAAACCTCTGTGAAAAATGAGGCGTGAGATGGGGCGAAGTATCTCAGACAGCCGTGCTGAAATATGTCACATGAAATTTAGGGAAAATAATACCTGGAATAATAGCTTGACGACCTTTTAGCCTTGTACAACCTACTGTGTCAGCAGTGGAGAATTTTAACAAGCTGCATTATTGTGGTTTTTAAACCAGACTTAAAACTACACGACTAGAGCCTCTGTACCAAGATGCACAAGATCACTGTTAGAGCGCCATAAAATGCCTGGAAACAAACAAAACACCCCCAGCACAGACTGTTTATACCCCTGCCCTCCGGTCAGAGGTTCAAAAGTGTGAAATGCAGGACCTCTAGACTGAACGCCTGAAAAACTCTCTCTTTGCCTCTACCATCAGACTCATAAACAGCTGACTCAGGAACTACCTCATGTAATTCCATCTGTACTGTTTACATACTCATTTTGCACATGCACAATTGCACACTCACTGCAGAGTGTTTACACTCCATGGCTCCCACGTAGCATATATTCTCTCTGCATTATACTGTGTTGTTGTATTTTTATTTGCTCCCTTCACTTGCTGCTTTAAAGTGCCTTATATTTGTGATTTTACTGCCCATTTAGATTTGTGTTATTGCTCATCTACTTTATATTTCACTTGTTTTATGTGGCATTCATGTGGACGGCAAAGTATGAATTTCATTGTACATTTCCCAACTGTGCATATGACAAACACTTTGACCTGACTTCAAACCACAGACAGGAACCCCTCCCAGAGACATTTTTTAATTGAGATTGTTTCGATCTGATTTCAGCAGGTTTTCTTAATAAAATTGTGAAAATTAAACTGTTTCTCATTTCTTTTCACTTATCCACGGTTTCATCTCTAATATTGTATAGTAAGGCCATAGTTTCTAGCCTCAGGTCTTAAAGGGTTAAACAATGTAATTAACAAATGTTCCTTTATTGAAATGTAGGTCATAAGTCGTCTGTTGTGATTTCCTCGGGTTTAAATTACATTTGAAAACCACAGGGTGACACCGATGCCAACATTTCGAAGCCATTTATCACTGACCTCAATGAGCCTGAACTGACAGAGATGGAGGCTGAATATTAAAGTGATCAATCAAAGACTTTGGACGGCATCTTGAGGGATTAGATCAAAATATGCCACTTAGGAACCAAAAAGGTGCCATTCAGAATGGAGAAGCCAGCGAGATGGATGGTTTCTGATACGAAGCAAATGCAATCACAGAGCGCTGTCGGCTGAAAGCTGCAGATCATCAGTCGGAGCTGGTGATAAACGATCCCGTCTGATCGTAGTCTGAGTTCAGATGATTCATACGGGTGCTGATGGAAATCAATTTCTGTGGTGGGTCTTAGCATATTTTAACCTGTGTACATAGATGCGTGTACTTTGCGTGAAGGTCTGTGTGCGCTCAGGTGATCATGGCTGAAGCTGACATCTGCACATT
The DNA here is from genome assembly GCF_001952655.1 of Monopterus albus. Classification (NCBI taxonomy): domain Eukaryota; kingdom Metazoa; phylum Chordata; class Actinopteri; order Synbranchiformes; family Synbranchidae; genus Monopterus; species Monopterus albus. The sequence continues at coordinate 261,721 of NW_018128100.1, forward strand.
TTATTAAAGCAGTATTTCTGTTTCTTCAGATTTGTACTTTGTCTTGTTGGTGTTGTCTGCTCACACCCTGTCAAGTCTCTGATGTGACGCTCAGCTGTAGCTCCCTCAGAGCTGCGCACGTGATGCACCGACTCACGGGTGTCAATCACATTGTACTGTAGAAAACATGTTACTGCAAATGCCTCATTTTCTGACATTCTCTATGTGGTAGACTTTAATTCACACCGGCTGAGTCAGAGCTAGTAACCGAGTCACATGGTCCCAGACTGAACTTCATGCCGAGTGTCACTAAGCCGTTGTCCTGCGGCGCAGGCTCCGTACCTAGTAATTAGGCCTAATCGATGCTTTTATCTAAATAATGTAGTGGAATACAATATACAAGTACAATATCTCCCTCTAAAATGTAGTGAAGTCAAAGTATGTAGTAGCCGAAAAAGAAATTACTCAGGTTAGCTCAAAATCATATTTAGGTACAGTACTTGAGCTACTAAGAGTTTACCAGTAGAGTAAATGTACTTAGATACTTTATACCTTTGGCTTTTGCCTTGTTGTAACAGTTAAGACAAAATCACTGAGTGCAGCCTTAAAAACACTACATTCACACATTTGGGGGAAATTTCCTGTTGCACAATTACACTTTAGAGATTAATTCGTTTTATTACACTACACTACATAATCTCTAACAGAAGCCTCTAAACGATGCCTCTGAGGCTGTCGAACACACACACACACCTCTCTCTCATGCTGACCCTGCGATTTTCGCTGCAGCTCACCTGACGTGCTTCCAGCCTCCTCGAAGTTGATGTTTCCGAGGTGCATCACGCCGGCCACCACCCTGAACAGATCCAGCTTCTCCGTGTCGTCCAAGCCAATCTTCTTCATGGCCACGCACATGCGGTTGAAGTCCCCGCGGTCATCCAGCAGCGGGTCCTTCAGCGGGCCTGACTTCATGTGCTACAGAACCAGGACAGAGTGCAGACAGTTACTGATGGCTGCTTCGTTTCACCTGCCTTCATTCCTCCTTTACACAGGTGACTCATTCAGCTTACTTTCTTCCAACGTAACAATTCATATTTTCCTCTTGCTTTTCACATCATTTCATTCACTTGCGTTCATTCTGGCCTTCCTGTTTTCTCTAAGTCTTCATTTCTTTGCCCTCTACCAACTGACCTTGCTATCTTCTGTAGGTCCCCTCTTTCATTCATTTCCCCTTGCAAATAACTGGCCTTCATGTGTCTCAACTCTTTACCTGCCTCTCTACCTGTTTTCTTCTTTGTGTGGTTCTTTCTAAATCTGACTAGATCTGACTAAACTGATCATTAAACCATCCTTGAGCATCACCAACCTATTTTCAAGTATTCAAAGAACTTGTCTTTGACTTTAGTGTAATGGTTAGAAAGCCTACACTGACCCAACAGGACACATACAGTAACTCTGCTTCTCCTCACAACAAGCAGACTGGGTGAAACAGGAACAATCTGAATCTGCAGCAGAAAGAAGGTAAAGACAGTGAAGCAGGAAACACACACACCTGAAAACCCCGGCTGAGAACGCCACAGTCTGGTGATATCTGCAGGCTAAACTAGATGCCAACCACTCTGTGTCCACTGTGATAGAATTAATTCTTCATTGCTTCCATTATTTAATCAGGTTCTCATTGGATTTTCATTTAGTTTTTTTTTCCCCACTGAGACTCGAAGTCAAATAAAGGAAGCGTCACTGCAAACCAAAAGGTCCTGATGAATCCTTGTTGTGGGTGGGGAGTTAAAAGCCTCCTTGGTAGATTCACTATACATTAGGAGCAGTTTAATTCATTGTTGTAGGGTGCCCCCCTTTTGGTTTGGTGAGAAAATGCAATTCAAACTCATGTAAATCCCAATAAAATGCACTGAAACACAAAAATTTTCTTTTCCATTAAACCTGTAGTACAAACCCGACCAATCAGTAAACTTGGTCTGCTTTCTCTTCACACAGAGAAAGATCCAAGTGAACCAAAACGCATCACTACGAATCACTGATTGGTTAAAGGAGTCTGGGGCAGGAACAAGAACAGAAACACAGGAAGTAGATCCACGTTTTGTACTGGTGAATATTCCTGTGAAAGGAATTTGCTCTGCAACATGAAGAAATGACAACTGGCACTGGCTCATTACTGGGGTAACTATCTGGGCAACAAACGAGACCAACTGTGCCAACAGCGATGTACAGGAGCCACTTAGCTCAGACTCGCAGAGTGCTCCTTGTAGTTGGTCCAGATCGAGGTTGGATCACGTTCCACGCCGCAAACTAAACGCTCTAGAGTTTGTTTGGGGTCAGACCAAGACCACATCCAGGAAAGGGCCTCGGTGCAGTAGGTATGGTCCACACCAGAGCGCGGCTGCTGTGCTCCGACCTGCCCAAACGAACCGCACAGGGGCACATGTACCAGAGTTTGATTCAACCAGACTGAACACAGCAGGTGTGAAAACCAGAGGAAGTCAACGGATCCAGGGTGTTAGGATTTATGGTCATGTGGGGACAAACAGCAGCGTCTCACTCTTAGACTGATAAGTTTAATAAAACAAAAAGGAATCTGGCTGATGCTCATTTTCATAAGTGTGACTTTAAAAGCACCAAGAGCATCAGGCAGGTTTGCCAGCTTTATGTCTTTCCATCATATTTTTGCTTTATTAACCCATGTTTTGCTCTGTTGGACAGAAACTGCATCATTACCTCTGTCAAGGGGCTGTGTTTTAGTTTGTTTTGGGTGTTTGGAAAACATCTCAAAAAGTTGATCATAAAGAAAATGTGGCACTTTTATTTCCAGCTCGAGGTCTATTCTAATGCAGATTCTGATCTTTAAGAGTCTGAGTGATAAACAGCAAATGTAGAGGAGGACATCTGCACCGATTTGAGTTGATGGGTTTACAGGAAAAAGAAAAATGTGAGCCTGCTCCATACAACGCTGAAAACACTGTGTAAATCTTGTGTCTGTCTCCCTGTAATTTAAGGTAATAACTGTCTCCTGCGCACTGTGCTGTGAGAGCACGAAGGATAAACAAAAACTCCATTTGATGCTAATGAATATTATGTAACGAGGCCATTTCCTAGAACAGACACATGAGGAGACGTCTCACATTTTAAGACCAGCATTTTGTTTTGTGCCGTGCCTTGTAAACCGACCGACTGCCTGTGGACACAGAGGGTCTGCAAAAGCATACGCTGTAAACCACGGCACTGTCATTCTGATAAACACAAAAGCAATCGGAAAGAGGATGCAGAGTGTAGGCGACGCAGAGCGTATAAGTAGAAAACCACAGAAAGCACTCCAAAGCAGAAAGGAAGAGGACAAGCAGCATGCATTAACCCCGACACACTCAGAGAAGGAATGAACCCAGCAGTGAGTCCTTTACAGCAGAGGAGGAACACCAAATCACCTGGCCATCCTGTGTGAAACGAGACGGGGCAGTGAGGAGACATACAGCACATCATTTATCAGTGATTACAGCAAAGAGCACCTGTGTCTACACCTGATTCACATTTGCAAATAACCCTGCTTCCTGCGGGCGGGAACGTTACGACTGCACAAACTTCAAACCCACACATCTGTTTTCTCCAAGGTTAAGCTCGTCTTATCTCACTCGAATTTCAGGCTAATCTAAAGTGAATGCAAGACTTTTTTTTTACAGAAACCTGGATTTTTATCGACCGTTATCTGAGCTGCCCACCTTTCCCTCCCGGTGCTCAAGCTAAGGCACAGAGCTGGGGATTTTTTTGCAAATGCTATTTCTCCTGAGTGTCTGTGGACTTGTTTTCTGAAGTAGGGAAATAAAGCAGAAGTACTTCACAGGACCAAACTGTTCTGAGGCCATTTCCCTTATTTCAGGACAAAACAAGCCTGACATTTACAGAGACTACAGCAGAAGGCACAGGAGGAATGTGTTTTACTGCAGTCTCTGTACAATTTGTTCAAAAAAGGCTCAATTATAGTTATTTAGTTCGTTTGTTGCTGCCCTGCCAAGTGTGACTGCAGTTTGACACCCATCAGGTTTAATGGCTTAACAAATTAGAGCTTGTCTAACATCGTCTCTCTTCCCTCTACAACAGGGGGGCCAATCCCAGTCCGGGGGGGGGTTCCTGCCCTGTCCACTGCTGATCACCTGGATCAGGTGGGTTCAGTCAATCAGAAGCTGGAAGATGCCATCTTAGATGAAGGTGCAGTGAGGAAAGACAAAGTGAACTGGCATCTTCCAAGTAAATGTGACAAATCAGTGCAGGAATGAATTCCTCATACATTCAGATTTAAAATGGTATTTTTGTAAAAGAGGATTTTTACACCAACAGGCCAGTAATGGAGGTGCAATACAGTTAGGTTAGAATTTATCTGGGAACTTAAGTTTCTTAAAAAGAAAGAAAAAAATAAAATGAATCTGTCGCTTTGGAGCACAACCAGACACAGTTTATCTCTGCACTCCCAGATCACTGGCCTGCAGAGAGGCCACCAGCCCACCTCAGTCTCCTGAAGCACCACGATGGAATCTGCTCCTCAGGCTTTATAGTTACAACCGCAATTAAAAAGCACTGTTCTGCTTTTCTGGATGCTCACTGTTTCATTTCAGAGCCATTACACTGCGTTTAAGGCGAATAAGAAACTGTTTGTTCTGTCATGAACAGTGAGGAAACATTTTTATAGTGTCTGGGCTGAAAAAGCGTAAACTACTTTCCAAAACTTCAAAGATACACTCTGGATGTTTAGAGGTAGACATCCAGCATAGTCCCAGGTCTCAAGAGCTGCAGTGTCGAACTCACCACACACAGAAACCACAGGTCAAATGTCATGTCAGGTCACGTGTAATGTCGACCACTTTACAGACACGGTTTATAAGGCAACACAAAAAAGTGCATTTCACTAGTTCACATTGCATCTGTAACTGCATGGAAGACCACTGACTGTGGACAAACCCACCGTGACGTCCCCCGCTGGTTTTCTAAAGAGTGGTTGTGAAGCTCAAGTCTGACAGTCACCATTTTGCTTGTGCTTCACTCCGCCTGCTTCACTCTGAAGCTAAATTGAGCAAAGAGGCAGAGCTAGCCACTAGCCACTAGCCACCAGTGGCGGGGACACTCCCCCCCGCACCTCAAA
>NW_018128100.1:266888-271139 GCF_001952655.1 Monopterus albus
GCTGGAATCAATGTGACTTCACTGACTCGGAGGTTGCTGCCTGTGTAAGACAGACATGCATTACATTAGATGCTGCGTTACCTGGAGTTAATGTTATTTTGTTAACTATAGATAATATTTTTTTCTGAACCTAATAGTGCTTTTTCCCCAGGTTATGATTTGTGTTTCAACTGTGTCTAAATATGTATTGCTCTACTTTCCATTATGTTGTGTTGAATTATGTTTCCAACTGCGTTACATAATATATTACTTGTACAACTATCTACTGTATAGAACAGAAGCTTTTTGCTTGCACAGCGTGATAGTTACTACTGCTCACTGTCAGTGTGTTGTATATTAGCGTGTCCTAATTAAGAAAAGAACAGATGTGCTGTTTTGTTGACAGTGGTGGTGCAGGAGTGCTCCAACAGCTACAGCCAGCACCTCTCCTTCTTTAGTTTATGTGGGAACAAATGAAAGATTTAAGATGCATATAAATATTTAAGCAAATGAAGACTTACAGATCAGATCTTCTGTTTCAGAGACGGTGATAATTACAAATCTATAATTGGATTTGTGAATCCATTATCCAGCATCTCCAGCGGGGCCAGCAGAGCACCAACCTCGTGTCTGTCTTTCTTTTAAAAGCTATAATAATTAACAGTGCTGTGGGAATCGCCACTTACACAGAGAGTAATGGAAAACGTTCATAATTAATCGAAGCCTGATGGCAAAGGAAGGAGCTCACTTCACATGATGAGGATTTCTTATTAATGCCGTGCATGAGATGGCTGAATTGTGCTGTGCCGAGGCTTTCAGCCAGGCTGCTAATTAAAATGTTTGAATATATTCATCAGAACTCATTCAGATAACTATGAACATATAAAAGCAGAGCTGGAATTTCAGGTCAGAAACACAACAGCCCTGATGAAACCTCAGCGCGGGTGCTTATTGCCGAGACAATCTGCTGCTGACGTACACTCCACGAGTGTGGCTGCAGCAGTAACACACACATTCAGACGTTGCTTTGCCACAGCATTCTCTGCTTTGTTGTCTGAGTTTTCCACCTCAGCCGCTCAAGGACAAGAGTTTTCATCTTGTTTGCCAACAAACTGCTGCAAATCAAGTCCAAGTGCGAACAAGTTCTCAAGAAAACACAAGCGGAGTCCTCCATCAGCACCTGCACACTGTGCCTCAGCCTGAACTCTGGCAACTCACATCCCTCTGTGTTAACTGAGACATTCTTAGGAGAACAGTTCCTTTTTAAGAAACCTTCAGGTGAGACAGAGTCCATTTTAAAGGAAGAAAGAACATGTTCCCCTCTCACAAAATAACATTTGGATCTATAGTAAATTTAACACAGCCTTGTTCATGCCTCTGGACTTGTGTGGTTGAAATAGAAATAATCATTTGATTAAAAGAATGAAAACTAATTCCTAGCTGCACAAAGAAGAGTCCAGTTCTAGTGGATCTTCCTTCTACAGTTTCCACAGGCGAGGATTACCTGGCGTCACCCAGGCATAATCAGAGTCACACCCGATAAGAGCCGGTAGAGTGGTGATAGGGGGCACACAGCACAAGGACGTGAGGGGGAAGAACGATGGCAGAGGAGGCGCTGGAGTGTAAATCTGAGGTGCAAACTGTCCTGCACAGGAGCTGCAGGCGCTAAATCTAAACGACTGTGCTGAGTCAGGCTTCGCGAGGCAGTGATGGAGTTTACAGAGCGGCTGTTCTTCCTTCCAGCCCACGGGGCAGCGACAAATGGCTGTGCTCGAAGTAGCAAAGGAGCACGCTGCAGCTCCACGAGGCTCCTCAAGTAGCTACTGGATGTTTCAGCACTGGAACAATTCCACCAGTTGGGCGACATAACATTAACTCACAACTGTTTATGTGATTGGGAGCATTTCATGTAGAAACATTTGCCATCTCCAGCTGCTTTTCTTTGTCACATCTGACAGTAAACTGAACGTCGTTAGGGTTCACGCTGTCGGTATAGAGACAGCTGAAGACGCCACCCTGGGCTCTCCAAACGTTTGATGGGCAGTTTTCTTTAGTTTGTGACAGTTTAATAACAATCATGCTTAGGTTGCAGCCCTGAAGTAATTTTTATTAATTACAAAGTAATCCAATTAGCCGCTTAAAGGAAAGGGCGAGCTACTGTTGTTCATACTGAGAAAATAAATCAGAACAACTGACTTGGTCCTGAAGTCGCACTAAGGACGAGTGCCTGTAGCGTCTGGGCTCAGGTCTGACCACAGAAACTCTTAGATGTTACTTGACAGGTTAACCACTGCATCACATCTGCTGTGCACAGCAGCTGACGCCGGCAGCTGCCTCGAGTCTGGCTCTTTTGCTGACTACTTGAGCAGATTTTGCTCAAGCGTCAACACAACATGGTGACAACACTAAAGCTAAAGACTGAAGTAAAGCTGAAGTGGCGATAGTGAGCAAACAGCACAGCAGTTTGCTAAGGAACAGTAAAGTCAGATGTAGTTTTCTTGTTAATCAGAAGCCTTCTGTGTGTAACAGTCTGTCTTGCACTAATATCAATAACAAACCTGGATACAATGGTCTAAAATGTACCATATTTCTGCACAGAGTGGAGCAAGCCCAGACAGAAAAAAGACACCATTGGCAGTGTTTCTGTCGGACATCTTCCTCTGGACTTGCTGCTCTATACAGCAGATGTGCAGTGTTTTAACTCCACTCTCCTGTGGACGTTCAGGATGTAACCTGAAAGTTTTATGGCACTTTTAAAACCAGTCTCTTTCTTCCATTGACTGCTCCTGTGTGAAATCTGTCCATTAGGTTTCTTCTGAGGTTATAGGTCAGAAAACAAAGCGACCAAGCTACATGGAGTCACTCTGCGGTGTACTGTACCTCTGGGCTCTTGCGATTCTGCGGGATCTCTTTGTCCGTCTCTTTGGTAGCGAAGAACCGAGTACACCCCCTGTTCAGGTACTGCAACACACACAAAGAGAAAAAAAAGAGCAACAGGCATTGAGAGAACAAAGCAAAGATTAAACCTGCATTCCTATTTATTAGCTACTGCTAAAGCGGTTGTTTTATACACAAGTGTCAAACATCGTTAATGACATAAAGCAACAGGCACATTTCCTTTGCATATGATGCACCAGATAAGAAAGTATGGCTGCATTGTTGATGGTTTGTCGAGCAGTCACCTCCTAACAAAAAGCCCTCCCGCCCCCATGTAATCGACTCCGTACCAGTTCTAATGGCCTTTGAGTAGCTGGCCTCCTCTGCTACATCCAGAGAAACGACACAGTGACACAAACCTCTGTCTAGGGGGGTGGAGGAACAGCAGCGGTTGGAGCCGAGACTTATCTTGTTTGGAGAAGCGGCTCCTTTTGGCCCAGCGGATGGACATAAACAAAAACTTTCATTACAGGAGAAGCCACAGGGAGGGCTTCACGCTCGTTCAGCCCTCCATCTCTTCAGCAAATTGCAGATGGGACACATTCCCCATTTTGTTCCCTTGTTCAATCTTCAACCCTAACAAAACACTCCAGTGTTGCCCCAAGGCGCTCGTACTCTCTCTCAAACAATGCTGCTCTGGTAGCACTGTCGACTTTTCCTCCCATACACCAAGACACACTGCAGTAGCCCTCACCCGAAAGAACGAATTCAGGATGAGTCAGGAATGACAATGAGCCTCACTTGTTCTTTTCCCAGGTAGCGTGGGTAGAAGAAACAGATGCCTCCTAAAAAAAAAGGCCTGTCCTGCTTTCTTCCTTTCCTTCCATCCTTCTTTCCTTTGTTCCCTTCATTCTCTATCCACTCCTGCCTTATTTCCTTATTCATAAATCTCTTCATTTTCCCAGTGCATTCCTCCCGACTATTCTTTCTTTTGATTCCATCCCTGACCCTTCTCTCTTTTTCTTATTTCAAATTTTTCTGGAGTTATTTACTTTGACCTTCCTTCCATCCATCTTCATTTCCATCTGGCAGCATAAAAACCTCACAGTACCAATAAATTCCTCTTCAGCCTCAGAACCTTTTCTTTAGACATGGTGGACTTTTCTATTCATTTCTTTACTACAAGTTTTCTTCCAGCTGTAAATATACACAAAGTCTTCCACACAACGAATCCTTGCATTGCTCTTTCAGTCCTATCTGCACTTTGTAAGCCCAAAGACACCCTGAACAAATATTTTAAGGCACCTCCTCCCTCCCTCCAGCATACAGAACAAAACACCACGGCTGTTGTTACAAGAGAGCTCATTGAATCTGTTTTCACTCTCCGCACCAGGG
>NW_018128100.1:271166-278580 GCF_001952655.1 Monopterus albus
CAGGTGTAGGGAGACACTGACGGAGACCGCATCGACACTAACACAAGAGAACGATGCAGGTAAAAACAGACTGAACTGAGCTGATGGCACTAGAAAAAAAAAATGCTTCTAAGAAACAAAGTGCTCGCAAAATGTTTATTCCTCTCCAGCAGGAGTGGAGGATGACTCAGCTCTTTGAGACAATCAGGTGATTTAAGGCAAAACATGGTCCCATAAATAGAAAATAAGACACTGCTTTCTTTATTTGTAAGAGCTGTTCTATTTTTTCCCCTTTCTGTTGCACTCGTACTCATACTCACTATACAAATAGGGTCAGGTTCCAACATTGGCACTGTAGCTAAGATGGGGCCGTTTCCTACAGCGCCCCAAGGAGTCTGAATCATGCAGCACAAGACCTTTGTTTGACTTGAATGTTGTCAGCCTGTACTATGAAACCGTCTAGTGTCTGTACATATTAAAGATCTGATGCAGACGATCAGAGATCAATACTTGCGTCTTGACTTTAATCTGAACAGCAGCAGAACAGTAACAGCCATTCTCTGTGCATTACCCACCTCTACTGCAGATTTCTCTGTAACGCCAGGTGAGAAAACTCATGTTTAACAGAGCCATCTGATCCTCTCTTTCCACCACCGACAGATAATACACACAGGACAGACTGTGCAACAGCCAGATGTACTAATGTGTCTCTGATGCCAAACACAGCAGGGCTGATCGACGCCTCTGTGACGCCCTCTAGTGTCCAGAATGGTCTCAGGATAGTCAACAGACAGCTTCATAGCTCAGTGTGTCTGGATTCTCAGAACATTTGAGTGTAAAAAGCTTCAACTACTATAATATCTGACCAGAAGATACAGGACATATGGTCACAGAGCAAACTGGTTTCTACAGTCCAAAGTCAGTATTTAGTGTGACCTCCCTTTGCACAGCTTGGATTCTTTTGGGGAGACAGTCCTGAAGTCTTGTAGCCATGACAGACCCTTCGCCATGTGTCACTGAAGGCTGCTCATTCCTCCACCTCTCTCCAACAGCAGTCTCATATGGAGACTCCAGATGCTGTACAACATCTGTTCAGGATGATTCTGTGTAAAACATGTCTTTCTGAAGACATAACCATCTCTAAATATTAAATACTTCAAGACAGTTGTTCACATAAATGAAAGTCTCGCCGACACCTGCTGCTAAACTTGGCTGGTTTAGTTAAACATGCCATCTTTGTCCCTAAATGTGTTTTGATATGCTTTTTCTAAAAGTTCGCCAAACAAAGCTACAGTCAAATGTTATTTTGAAGCTATTTTGCTTCTTTACTTTGGTGTATGTGCTCCTGGGGCAGGATATCACTGAACAGCTACAGTACTGACCAGTACCACGATGGTCATCAGTCACCCAGTGCTGCAGCTTTCTAATGAATGTAGGTAGATTCTGGGTGATAAACGTGTCCATCTGCTGCTCAAACATGTCACAGCAGGAGGCAGAATCCATGCAGCTGGAAGTGATTTAAAGCTGCTTGATACGAACTCCAGACATTTGCCCGTACGTGACCTGTGCAGAGCTCAGCCGGGGACATTTTGTGATGAGTAATGCACATGAATTACTGGTTTTTCATATTGTGACCTACAGTATTTATTCAAGTGATTGTCTGCGAGATCCTTGTCACTTCTGGCTTCTGAACAAGGCTGAGACAAAATAAAATGTTAGAATCGACAGGTACACAGCTGCAGGCCTTTATGGGCCTATGTAAAGAAAAGACTACCACGTATGACAGGCGCACACAGAGCAAGAGTTTTACTTGGTAGTAACAGACCAATGACGGCTCTTTATAAAAATGAGTAGTTTGTATCAGGAAAGTACAAATTCCAGGACATATTCATGCCTCTAAATGCTGACTATGCTACGCAGATTGGTGGTTTAACATTGACACCTTTCAAATTGCAGTTTGTGTGGAAAGTAAAGCCACAGGGTTTTAGAAAACTGATCCTCATAATGACGCAAAAACAGGTGAATCTGAATTGTTCTCTGGGAATAATTATGAATTATGTCTAATATTTTTCTTATTGTCAGCAAATCCCTTTAAAACCAACTACATGTTCGTCCTTCTCCCAGTACTAACACCACTGGCTCCTACTTACAAATATATGAGTTCATTTTTTAAAAATCTCATTCTCTTAAAGCAGCTGCCCACTGTTTATTAAACATTAAACAAACTGTGCTTTTTGTAGGGGACTATTTTTAGTGGCGGATGAATCCACCTTTGGTGAGTATTTGTGTTCATGGTAATGAAGGAACACGTCACTCAGACAGGTGTGCACAGAGGAAGGAGACATGTTGTTGCTTTTCCCTGATGGCAATAAGAAAAACATGGAGCATCACTGGATTTGTTATTTATTATTCTTGAAATCTTCTGCTTGATGGAAAGACTCCCTAATCAATAACCACCCCTCTGTGTCCATCCATCATGCTGTGGCCATCTCTCTCCATCTGGGCATCCGTCCCAGTCTGTCTGACCGATTCACTCACGCCCAGCCCACATGAGTTTATCACAAATGGACTGATAAAATCAAACATTCGTACCCTGAACGTGTCCGGGGAGCCGAGGTGGAACTTCTGCCTGATGCCCTCGGGAGCTCCGGCACACAGTCGGTAGAAGATATGGTAGTTTCTCTCCTCGGGGCCTTGCCGGCAGATCCTCGATTTCTCCAGCAGGTAGTGCGACACGAAGCCACCCACTACGGCGTTCTGACGAGGACAACAAGAGACACTTAAACATCCCAAATACACACTAATACTACATTTCTAGTAGCTGTCAGGGCAAGTTGACCTCGCATCCTGTTACAGTATTACACTGTAAGTAAGCAGAGAGTTTAAACTGGTTTAAATGCAGTTAATGGGGTAGAAAATCAGAGATCAACGATAATAAAAGCACAAAGAACACTGTAATACATTAGGCCACAATGCCTGCATAAGAAATATATGGAAATAACTGACAGGTCTGCAGCAGCAGCTGTAACAGATGCAAAGACAAAGATGAAAGATGATATCTGTGGAGTCCGAGGCCTCATTACTGTTTGTTTTCTGCTATGTAAGCATCTGAGATGAAGTGAAAATCAATATAACCATAGCTATTAGGCATCATATTTATATCACAGCTATAAAAAACAGTCTACAGTATTATTAGGAGACGGAGTGAAGAACCTTCTCATTGAAGTGGATTTCCACAAACTTTCCAAAGCGGCTGCTGTTGTTGTTCCGGACGGTTTTTGCATTTCCGAAAGCCTCCAGCAAAGGGTTCGCTGCCGGGTTCAAGGAGCAAACAGTGAAGTCAGAAACTCACACAGGAGAAATGATGATTTAACTGATGCAAAGAGCAGGAGTGAGTCCTACCTTCCACTATTCTCTCGTCTATGTCCTGCCCTGATCCATACGAGGTCGTCAAGTATCTGGTGGGAGACATGAGCTACGTTCAGGGTCAAAGTGAGAGTGAAATGCACAGCGACTTCCTCATGACACAGCAGGCTGCCCTTCAGGGTCATGGTGTTTTTGAGCAGAGTCAAGTTTTACATTAAATAATAAATACAGGGAGTGGAAAAATGACACCTATTATATATGTGATGCAATAAAACAAGCCTATAAAAACACGACCCTCATGAAGCCTTTGTAGACTCAGTGTCTGTTTCATGAAACTGACACCGACTACGACTTGTTGCCGTCAGTGACTCGGTGCCAATGCAGTGCACAAAGATGCAGCGTCATCCTCACCTCAGCACAAACTTGGTGTTCTCGGTCTTCCCAGCCCCGGACTCCCCTGAGACGATGATGGACTGGCTCATTTTCAGGACCTTCATGTCCCTGTAGGCCTTATCAGCTGGCCCAGCCACACAGACAGAAGCAGGTGGTAGATTAGAGACTAATCTGAGACCAGCAACCAAAGGTCAGGGATTTTTCTGCAGTATTAAGGTTATATTATATGGGTGAAGACACCGACATGTTTGGGGGAGTGTGGGAAATTTGAGCCCTGACTGCCGCCTAGTGGACAGATTAGAAACTACAGCATGAGATTATCAGTGGAACATAGTACCTGTGAGTACTATAGGATCAGTTCTGGCTTGGTTTTGGTCTTTGTTGACAGTAACATGTAACAACTAGGTTGTTTAATGCATCTTATTTTATACAGCCACATGTACAAAACAACAGGTTTAGATTTAGGTTTCAAAGAAGGTAAATTTACATGACTGTGTTCTAATACATCTGTTTTCTCTCTGACAGCTGCTCAAGGTGATAAGTATCATTATTATACACTGGTTTAGAATACAGAAACAGAAATATTAAAATATAGCATAGGATTAGTTCAAGAACTGCTTCAATAAAAGAATGCATTCTGAAAATATGAGAATGTTTAAAAGCCTAAACATCTTGTTGTTGTTTGTAGAAATGTGCTTTTTCATCTGTTTACTTATTTATCTGTAATTTTCTTCTGTATTATATTGTTTTTTGGGGACAGATTTGAGGTCACAGTGACCATCAAGAGTCTAATAAATTCATCCTTTAGTTTAGGTGGACGTTTGTGCCAAATTCTAAGAAATTCCCTCAAGGCGTTCCTAAGATACATCATGTTCATGAAATGGGCTGCACAGACAACCCAAAACATAATGCTTCTGGTCAGGGCTATCACCAGCAAAGAGAGACGCACAAAGAGAGCACAACGTGAGGATGTTTCCCTCTTGTTGTTAACCAGTAGTACACACAGTATACTCATGGATGGCTCACTGAAGGGGCCAACCGGGCACAGGCCCAGGGGTCCCCAACAGGAGGAAACATTTCTTATTGAACAAAATGAGTGAGAGATGCAAAAGGACGGCCTAGACACAAGACATCCAGACAAAAAGAGACAGATGTATAACAAGTAAAAGGAGACAAAAAACAAGTACAAATGAACTCGGAAGGACAAAAAAAAAAAATTTCATCAAAACACAAAATAAGTGTAACCAGACAGAAAAAGAAACACCCTGCTCTTCTAGAGAAGGGGTGGGGGTTGTCTCATACATTGAACTGAACCCCAGATAGGAAGGGTCAACAACACGGCCAAGCTCGTCTTTAGCTCTCAGCTCACTCTGTGTTTAATGAGGCATCAGCTGCTTCAATAAAACCGAACTGAGGCAGCAGCAGCAGCGTTCACTCACCGATGGCAAAGACGTGTGGCGGCAGCGTTCCCAGCGACCTGCCCCGGTACTGCTTGATGGCCTCCGGTGAGTAAAGCTTTGGGATGTCATAGTACGGGTTCACGGCGATCAGGATGTTGGCTACATACGTCTGCACGAGGAGAAGAATGAAATTAAAATCCCTTAGGAACAAAGGAGGACATATCGTCTCTGCTGCAGCCCTCAGTCTCCCATAATCTGTGGTGTGCTGGTCAACTCCACATTCAGGCAAACCACAACAACACAAAGTTGGAAAACAACGGTCATATTTATAGGACATACACACACTCACTTTATTATCATGAAAAAACATAACACTAAACATACAACAGTGAGTGTAGGCTAAACAACAAATACAACCGCCCAACAATTCTCCCACATGAACACCTCTGGTCCACTGCATATGGAAAAATAATTTCATTCTTCAGCCACTAGAGGTCAGGAGCTAAACTCATACATATGGAAAAATCATTTCATTCTTCAGCCACTAGAGGTCAGCGTGCACCGAGTCTGATTAACAGCGACACCACTGCGCCACAGAGGAAGACACAGTTCAATCAGGGTCCCACTCACTGTTTGTGAAGACCTGAACATTTCAAACAAGTCTGGACTTCTGTAGATGAAAGCAGTTTGACATTTTGGGGAGTGGGGACATTTTAGTGGAGTAAAAATATTTTGAAGACTTCAATCATTGGAGAGTGAGTTAAGTTAAGAGACTGAAGACTCATTTTTTAAATTTAAGGTCAGAACTAGGTTTAGGTTAAGGCTGGGCTTAAAGGTTAGGAAGACAAAGTGCCCGTGTTATGTTGACATGCAGATGTGAAGTGTGTTTACTCTGCATGTCATTATACTGATTTACCCAAGTAAAATTTTCTTTATGTTTTGATTTTGACTCATTGAACTGGCAGCAGTGCAGAGACATTAGCTTCTAAAGGTTCTGAGTGGGACTGACCTCTGGGACCAATCAGAGATTTTCTATTATTTCTGCTTAATCAGTGAGTTTTGTTGCATTCTCATTTATTGTATTTTCATAATGACAAACATCTGAAGAGCTGGGCAGAGCGCTGGGCGGAGCAGAGCAGGTCGGTTCGGAAGTTCATGCTAGTGCTATCCAAGTTACACACTGTAGCTTTAAGTCATCAGATAATCACACAATGACTATTATCATTACTCCAGTAGGTGTGGATGTGGGCTATACTATGTGAAAGTGAAAAGACAATGTGTGTGTGCTCCACCCAGAGAGCTGCTGCAGGCAGGTTAAAACAAACAGAGATATTCTGTCTGATCCTGCAGCAGGTTTTCCTTGTCAGCCAACAACACAGCGCCTCATCTTGTTTAAGCCCCATCTGTACTTTTGGTTTTGTCAGAGCTGTGAGGGTTGAGCCGCTCACACAGATGGGTATTTACTAGTATGAATGAGTGTTGTACTAACAGGAAAAACAATCTGTTTTTGAACAACAAACGACAAAGCTTTTTGTCAAATACTAAAAAGATCATGTATTTCTAACAAACAGTGGCTTATTTCTGGTCACAACAGGCACAAGCATCATCGCTACAAGTTTAAATTCTGTTGTGGAGGCGACAGACGGTTCAGCCAACGCTTCCTCATGTCAATACTCACATAGATTTTGTCTTTGCTGTATCTCACACGAACGTTATTGAGCAGAGTGGCTTCATTCAAATACATCAAAGAGCCTGAGAGACAGAAAAACGACAAGCTGTTACCGAAGGCAGATTCAGTTTATCTCCAGTTAGCAGCTAAATGTCTAAGGAGCAACACTTCCCCCAGTTGCAGGCAGGAATCAGAAAAGATGAGATTTATTAGAAGGTGAATTCAAACTTACAGTTGTCCTCAACGTGTTTGTTGACATCGTCCTCTGCAGGGAAGACTTGGTTGACGGGAGCCAAAAAGGTCTGTGAGAAAAACAGAAGAAGCTGAGTGAAGACAGAGACGGCCATATGGCTCCGTTGTTTAACTACTAAAAAGATTTCGTACTGAAGCCGAGAGGGGAGTGCACAGTGGCTTCAGACCTGCCGCATGTTGGACAGTGTTGTAGATTTAATTTGAAATGGATACAATCCCCATTTCTCTCCATCAGTCTACACTGGATCACCAACAACAACAAAGGGACATGAGTTCTATGTTTCTGAAGCCCATAGTTGAAAAGGAAATTATAGAGATAGTGAACAAATGTGTTAACAAAACATCTAGTGATAGT
>NW_018128100.1:279392-281147 GCF_001952655.1 Monopterus albus
CAAGGGTTAGATATATTTTGGACGGGAAAGCACTACGTATTTTGTATTCTTCATTGATTTTACCATACTTGGAGTATGGCGTTGAAAACTGGGGAAATACATACAAAAGCTCACTTCAACCATTGTATATATTACAAAAAAGAGCGATAAGAATTGTGCATAAGATGGGGTATAGGGATCACACCAATGGAGCTTTCATACAGTCTAAATTGTTAAAATTTTTGATTTAGTGGGATATAAGACTGCTGTGTTTATGTATAAAGCCAGGAACGACTTATTACCTGGTGGAAATATCTGCTGTAATAGTAAGTGAACTAGCAGCCTCCGGCTCACTCACAACCAGCAGCACAAAGAGATCAAACTGCGGACGCCCTACAGGCCATGCAGATGCTACAGGACAAAGAGTCGGCCACAGAGCGAGAGTATGACAGGGTATGATGCATGGAATCTGCCAACAAGTGAACACAGACACTGGCACACACTGGCTGCAGCAGGACAAACTGGACATTGTTCTGACTGAGACCGCCGCAGCCAAAGAACTCATTTCTGAAGAGATGGTATCATCTAAAAATAATGTTTTTCTTCCATCGAATGTGACGCACATCTGATGTTTTTGCACTGTGAGAACCAAAGCTGAGCATCTCAACACTTCCACACAATCTCTGCTGAGCACTGATTCACTTGGGAAGGCCAGCTCCTGGGAGACAAAACTCAGGGCAAATAAATCTGATCACGTGACCAACAGAAGGCTCCAGCAATCACAA
The DNA here is from genome assembly GCF_001952655.1 of Monopterus albus. Lineage (NCBI taxonomy): Eukaryota > Metazoa > Chordata > Actinopteri > Synbranchiformes > Synbranchidae > Monopterus > Monopterus albus. The sequence goes on from NW_018128100.1 coordinate 280,157, forward strand.
TTGATCAATTCTCACAGATTCAAGGTGCAGATTCAGCTGTTAAGGTACGAACATCTACATTATGTGACTTCAGTATGAGCATGTGACAATTTGTTTCAAACTGATGCTCACCTGAAAAACCTGTCAGTGTCTAAAGCGACTTGGCTGAGTCAGCATCAGGAACAAGAACGACTAGAAACAACGATGGAGGGAAGGCTCCAACAATAATAACCCTAAGGTAAGAAACATCATGCTCAAACAACAGCTACACTGAAGAGAAAAAGTTGAATATGGGGTGTGTTAAACCAAAGTCCAGCATATTCAAAACATCCTCCTTTATTCAGGGTTTCTTCGGCACAAGGGGAATGAAAAGCCCAGGCTGTGTCCCTTTCACTTCTTCAATACAAAGGGTTTCAATCCACTCATTACTGACAGGTGTTTCACATGATCCCCTGCAATCTGCCAGTCTGGAACCATCCTAAGACAATCTCTCAGTCATCACACAGCCAAACAACAAACCTGCACTCGATTAGACTTCAGTCACACATTTTGGGCTCACACAGCAAATGCAGTGGGTCGGAAGTCAAGCTAGGAACAATCAATTGTCCTCACCAATGGAAAACAGCGGAAAGGGTGTCTAGTGTGTCCCACGGAGAGCAAGTCAGTGTTTCAGCTGTAAAAAGCCCTGTGACCAGTATCTGGGTCAGAGTTCTCTGAAAAAACCCTGTCTAATAGATCCATATAAAAATATAACTATCTACCTGTATATTTTATCAGATTACTGAAACTTAAATATCACTGTTGGGCTCCAACGTGTAGCACTGGTTGGGCTGTAGCTGAGAGGAATGTGATGTCTCCCTCATTCGTCTTAGCTATACAATGAACTGGGCATAAACATTAACCAGAACCTGCTGTCCAACTTCACAAATTATAGACCGGTTTCTCTGTTGTCACAATTTTCAAAAATCTTGGAAAAACTATTTAATAACAGCTTAGACACATTTATTGATAA
>NW_018128100.1:282240-290699 GCF_001952655.1 Monopterus albus
CACTTTGTAATAATTCTTTAGTATATTACTTGTGTGGTGTAGAAGATAATTATTTATGTAGAGATACTGCTTGCAAACCAATGATGGTAAGATGATGTCAGATTTATCCAGTCCTACCCCATGACTTCTTCCTACTCCATTCAAGCATGTACTAGGTATAAGCACATTGATATTGGATTAGCATTTGTTGGATATGTGTAAAATTATGTGTATTGATACATCAACTGTCTTTACATGCTTGAAAGAATAAATCAAATCAAGATTAGAACAGACTGTGGAGACCTTCTGCAAACGTTCAAAAACAAACAGGCTCACTTTCTGATGTCCACGTGCAGCAGTGCACAGGAGCTCACTGCCATTGGTGTGTGAGTGTGAATGAGAGGCCAACTGTAAAGCTCTCCAGATAAAAGTACTATATGATTCAAACACTTTAAATTTTATTGTAAAATCCACATCTGTCAATCAAAGGTGACCACGGTTGTCATCCTCCATAAAAAAAAAAACATTTCCACTACCTGCTTTTAAACCTACAGAAGATGACTGACCACAAAAAGAATGTAAACTGCTTGTGTGAAGTGCAAAGATCAGCAGGACAATAACTGGTCAACAGGTAGAGTTCACATTTCCTGGATACAGACGGTGATCATGTCGGTACAGGACGGTAATAAAGAGTGTACTAACAGAACAACTGCTGTAAAACTGCTGCTCATCACGCTGTGTTACGTAACAGCCTGTTTGGAGTAAGAATACTAAGATCTGAGAAAACGAGTGCATGAAGACCCGTGCAACGATCATTACAGGTTAAAAGACATTTAAACACTTAGAAAAACACACTTTCCCAGGTTAAACATTCCCATATGATGGAGAGCAGACACACACTGTGGGTCCTGAGCTCAGTGATCTCATTAAACAGTGTTTTATAGGCTGACAGCAAACAGAATCAGGGAGGGCGCCCTGTAAAAGGGAACAGTCTGGGGAAAGATTACCCAGACAGACACAAAGGTTTAGGGGTTACCATGGTGACAGTGAAACTTCGCTGAGGGCAATGCGGCACCTCACCCAGCGGAAGGTGAATTAACAGTGAGACACGGAAGCCGGCCTGTTTAACTTGCAGTGAGGAGTCACTCGACTTCAGACTGAGTCTGTAGGCGAGCACACTGGAGCTACAGTACAGGCTGTAATCTGCAGGGTCTGGAGGTGAGACACGGAGAGAATGATGCTTTATTGCTTCCAGAACTGAGGTCTCTTCCGCATGAGATTAAGTGGCACATTCAATCATTAACCTACTGCCAGGTAACAGGTCGGAAAAGGCTGAGTAAGAAAGTGAAGCTCAGAGAGCGTGTGTGTGTGTGTGTGTGTGTGTGTGTGTGTGTGTGTGTGTGTGAGCTGGGGACGTGGACACTTCTGGCTGGGTGTCGATGCCTTTCACATCACTGACACTCATCACTCCTTCGTGGGTATATTTGATTTGTTTAAACCAGTTACTCCGCCAGCTCAGCACTGCGCTCCTATAAAACTGTCAGACTCTGTACTGTCAAAACCTGGTGCCTACATTACCCAGAATGCAATTCAACTGCAGACAACTCAGTCAGATATTGGGGTGTATCAGGCTAGTAACAGCTAATGTGGCCTGAAGCATAAACCACAGTGTGCGGGAGCAGCGGCTGCACCGACTCCTCTCAGCTGACTACAGTAAAAACGACAGCTGATGTGTGGATGGACTCGAGCTCGCTGACCTTTCCCTTCTGTTTGAGAGGTTCGATGGTGAGGCTGTCAGCGCCGATGTCCACAATGGTCCCCAGCTGGAACCCTTCTGTTGGGTGGGGCGCCCACACTGGCTTCCCATCCTCCATCGCACCGCTCTGAGGGCACTGGAAAACATCACACACACACACACACAGAGTCAGGTGTGGTATCCTCACTCAGGCTTCATGATATGTGCAGGGAAGTATTTCTTATTAAATCTTTATATTATATTTTACTTCTAAATTCACTAATACTTGTATCTGTAGGTCTGATGTTCTGATATTTCCCAACACCAGACTCTGTGTGTCTGTCATGTTAAAGATCAACGCCAACAACAATAAAGACAATGGAAGTAAGTTGAGAAATTGGACTCTGACATGTTGTATTATCATAAAGATGTTAAAATGTGGTCAATAAAACAAACCCTAACCAAACCAGAAACCAGAGGATTATAAACCTGAACAGGGTATGTGACCATTTTATCCCCTTTAATCTTTATTAGACTTTTTAACAGCTGGGCATATTTTAAAGCACATTTTCCAATTGTGTGTGCAAATATTTCTCACCGACAAGAACACACTTAATGTTCGGACTGACTTGCCTACATCTGTACCAGTGCTAATTGCTATGTGGCACCTTCAGTTTAAAGATTAACATTTAAAAGTAGGAGCAAACACAAAGTGCAGTAACTCATGTGCACTGAGCTCTCTGGGGCCTTTTGGCAGCCAACAAGACAATTACAGTGTTACTGAATCAAAGCAGCAGCTGATCACATTACTGTGGTGAAGGCCTTTTCCCTCTGGGGCGACCTCTGATACGCACAGCCGTGGAAACAAAAGGAGAAATCGCTTAGCTCAGGGCGTGTACAGAAAAAAGTAAAACTCAGGTAAAAGCTCCAGGAGTCATTAAAAAAAGATGATGATGCTTGTACAAAATGTGGCTGTTGAACAGTCGATAGACTATTTACCGCCATCTGCGCCCAAACACAAAATGATATTTTTTAAAAATCATTGCATTTTCTACATCCATCAACAGAGCCATGCTGCTAACTCAGCTAGTCCTCCTCTTTGGACTGTTCACCTAAGGACTGGTCAGACTTAGGTGTTAATGTAGTCAGAGCCCTGTGGCTGTAGCTCCTGACTTCCACGCCACCTTTATTTCCATGAACACCGTGAGCCCGAGGCGCAGCAGACCACAAACTACCACTACGTGTGAGCAAACTGGAAAAACGAGCCAGCAACCCCCTGGACCAGTGGCTGTGTTTACTGCAATCACTCCCACGTGTTAGCAGCATCCTGAGCCTGCTAACATGAAGGAGACGGGGTCACGGCCGAGTTTCCATCCACACAGCTGATGACAACACGCTGCAGCTCCAGTCTTCACATGGCGGCCCCCTGGCAAACTGGAAGACAGCACGGAATTTTCTGTGGGATCTCAATGACCTCAACAGCTGCTGCACTAAGAGGCTATCACAGCCAATAAGGGAATTTAGACCATTATCATCCGAGTACAATCTTATCAGAGCAGACGGATGGCTGCTGTAACTGTAGGATCACTGCTCTGACTCCTTCAGGAGCTCAGGACTTCATCGCTGTCCAACACTGGCTCACACCACAGACCTCGACACTCAGCTCCGATCTTTTTGTGTTGCTGTCTCACATCCATGTGTGTCAGTGCCATGTACCCAGCTCTGGTGTGAACACCGCTGAGCTCCAAAACACACTGAAACATGTCTGAGCGTATGTCCATTCCGACAGCGCTCACGTGGTCAGAGATCAGATATGAATTTCATCTGCAGTAGGTACACATATGCCTGTGGCTTAAATCTGAAGATCTCACTTGGTTGTTCACACAGTCTGAGCGTAGCTTTAGCGCCAGGAAACCAGCGTCTGAACACACGTCTGTGTTCTTAAAGATACAAGAGCAAACAATGCTCTGGTTCGAGTGTGTGGATGGTTTTCTGCAGGTCAGTGTCGCCGTCCTGTAGCTCAGAGGCTCGAGGAAAACCAACAACAAAAACTGTGTTCATTGTGTTTTGAGTTGAAACAAAAGAGTGAAGCTACTTCCTGTTCTAATCCATGTACCATATTCAGCTCACATTACTGATGTAATGCTGTGGAGACACTGGATAATCATCTGTCCACATATCCAACACTGCATTCATCATGAACTGAGGGTGAAAGGTTGAGTCACAGGCGTCCAGGGAGAAAGGCTCTGCCCTGCTGACTGCTCAGTGCTTCATCACTGCTATGAGTAAAATCTTTTTTGAATTTTGAGTTGAATGGGTTATCATTTAGTATTTTAAAGCACAAGTACAGTAGTACTTCACATGTGGTTACATCATAACGCCTATACAGCTCAATCGTTTTTGAAGGGTAGACTGGCAGGTAGAGCAGCAGTCAAACGTTTCTGAGCAGCGCCAAGTCCAGTGGATAACCTTAAATGGTACAAAGTTAAAAAGTAAACTGCCAGTGTTGATCTGTAGGAAGAGGAGTGAAATGAATGTTACTGAATGAGTTTATTTGTTAACTTCTTTTGTTAAAGGCCACTGAGTGACGAAGCAAATGAAGCTTCAAAAACTGAGATGCCAACAGTTCCTACAGGTCCCGACTGCTGCTGACTGACAAAAACAGATTCTGTCTGCACAAAGGCAGACTTGGAACAGACTGTGTCACTGCATCCTCTGGAGCATCATTTGGAAAAAGGCCACGGACACAGGGAGTCGGAGCTTCTCAGTGTTTCGTCCTGTAGCAGGAGAATGAGCAACAAACAGCTCCAGGCTGTGGAGGAGCACTGACCAGTGATGGACCGACAGCACAGGGTCCAGACTTTCCAGGTGAAGCGTGAAAGCAAAGCAACCTACAGGTGCAGCACATCTGTGGGAACATCTGCAGCAGCGCTGTCTGTCCCAGCTGTGTCTGATCTCAGCGGTAGAGAGAATGACACAGGTGTGTTCATCTGTTGGATCACACTGACAACTACTGGAAACACGGAGGTGTCCCCAAACATGTGACCAGTGGTGTCTGTAGGTGGTGTGCTGCTACATATGCTTTTTGAGTAAGTGGGAGGAAGTCTCGGTAGGTAGGTAAGTTACTTTGGATGGGTCAGATACTGTCGGTAAGCATCTTGAATCTATGGCCAGTCGTACATTTCCAGACCACAACCAAAACAATGCTCAAGAAGTCAAAATGTTTGTAATCTCCACTGATCACTCCCAGTATACACTTTACACTTCTGACATTCAAACCTGCCTGACACAAAACTAAATTCAGCACTTGACTAAATATAACCTGACCAATAATTTCTCGTTTCACCAACCTAAAGACCTCTAGACACAGCTGATCCCCCTGGTCTGAGGCAGCTAATTCAGAAAACCACAGTCCCTGCAGCAGTCGGCTAATGGCGGAGCAGAGCCTCGGCCGCTGTTGTTACCGGAGCCTTAAATAAGAGGTTACAACTGATTTCCAGCCACTGCCCTAAATATTAAAAATCAGCTTCTGGAACATTATTTCCATTAACATCCTCAGTCAGGTGAAAAATTAAAGCATGCACAGTGAGCAGAGGGCTCCCAGTGCAGCCATCAGACTGGGTTACTGGGTCAGCACTCACACAAGCATTACGCTAATGGAGCCTTCACTAAATTGGTTTTAAAGGGCAGCAACAGTTGTATAATAAATCATTTATTGAAACAAATACTTAACTATTCAGATTATGAATTGTACATTTACTCAGTGGCTCCTGCTCTCAGCGCTGAGACAGTAACAGTGTGAACAGAACAACAGGTGTGTTCAACACCATTAACAATTCACTGATGAAGAGAAAACATATCGACGACAGGAAACGTGAAGTAACATGGCTTTTAAGCTTTAACTCGCTCGTCTTGGTTAGTTAGGTAGCTAGCTGGACACCGCAGAGCTACCACTTCAGAAACCGTTCAGCATCGAGGTGAACGAGTGACTCCGTCTCCTGGATGAAACCTGCCACACCCAGGGACACCTGACCAACGGCACCCACCTGCATCAGGCTTTGTGGCTTTTTACCGGTACAGACAGGGATTTTTTTTTTTTTGTCTTTCAGCTTAAAAGAGCTGGACACACCTGTGCTTTACAGCATTTTGAGTTCACAACAAAGCAGTTCAGTGTCTGGTTACGGACTGAACAACTCTCAGCGTTTACATAATCCAACATATGATGGAGAAGTAGCTGCTGGTTGTTTGTTCTGCTGTGAAACCTGAGCTGAGCCCAAAGCTGAAGAAAGTGTCATAATACACCATATAGACAGCACATACAGTGTTTCATAAACACCCCCCCCCCAAAAAAAGCATCTGTTGACTCATCAAATAATCAATTATTCATGAACATGTTTTCAAGTCACATGAGATCAAACAAGGAAGAAATGAGAAGCTCTGACACTCATGAATCAATTCACAGATTTAAAATATACATCTATGCTCATATTAGTTTAGAGTCTGAATTAAACTGGCTGTGATAAACTGAGATTCCCTGATGCCGAGACATTCTGAAGTCTAATGGGTCAAAAACACTGGACCACCCTGCGTTTTGACTTGAAGAAGCTCAATAGTCTCCATGTTTGGTACAACACTCCAGGTCCACTGTGCTTATTTGTCATGTTTCTGAAACATCACAGTTCAGTGGCACCGAAACATCTGGACACAGCATCTGTTCTACACCGACTTCTTATCCACGACACAGACCGTCAGCAGACAGCCTCCAGGGCTTCAGGGGAAGTGCTACGTCTCTGCAGCGTCAGACTGTCAGGGAGGACTCCAGCTTTAAAACTACGTGGTCGAGCTGAGATGAAAACAAAATGCACTTAGTGCAGAAGCTGCCAGCAGCTGTTGCTTTGTGTGTTGGAGAGGACGACACATTTCATGGCAGTGGACGAAGCGCAGTTTGAATCCTCGACCCACTCCTCTGCTGACAAATGGCTGATTGTTGACATGTCGGAGCTCACTGAGAGCTCACTGTCACAACCGCTCAGCCGGGTCACATGGTGCCCAGACAAAACTCCCTGAGTGCAGCTCGACAGAGACACAGCAGGCCGAGAGTGTCGATGCTGAAAACTGCACGGGTTACATCTTAACGTTTCTGAAACACCAAACTCCACTGGCACTACTGCAGGTTTATGGATACAAGCAGCACTACAGCGAGGAGTTCAACCGCCCTCCCGGGTGCAGGCCCAGGGGCCCAAGGAGCCAGAGGCCCCCATTCAGTTGGAAAGTCAAACAAACGACTACACAGTGACTGTCTCACAATCCATCCATAGACTTTATCATCCAGAAATGAAATGCATTTAGTTTTGGGTGCAAAAAGTACAGAGCAGCATCGCAAACACGTGGTAAACCAAGAGCAGTCACTCATTACCAGCCTGTTCACTCTGTGGTCCTCTTTCTGCCTGTTTTTGGTCATTTATTGACCGGTTACTGTCTGGAATCAGTGAACTTGTTTCTTCCTCTGACTGTGCTGGTGAACACCCTGACAGCTGATGGACGACCCGTCAACAGGCCCATGTTTGCCCAACTCTGCATCAGGAGCAGAGCGCCGCCGAGTCCGAACGTGTGGCGTCGTCCATAATGTAAAATGATCTACTAAATCACTCAGGGTACGTCAGTTGACCAAACACTCAAAGCTTGGGACACCCTGGTATCAACCAGTTCGTTTTAGGACTTAATGATATTCTGGGCTTTTAATGTTCTCTGCTAATCTAGTGACTGAACCACAAGTCAGTTCCACCTGCAGCTAATGAAACCACACTGACTTCTGGCTGCAGCCTCTCATCACAGAGCAACAGAAAACCTCGTCTTTCTGTCTCCCTTCCTGTGTCAACAAACTGTCTGTCATAGGTTTGTGCTTCTGTGAAAACCTCCCTGTTACATCACAACTCCCGTCATGACTGTTCTCCACAGTTCTTTGAAGGAATTCATCGGCTGCTGCCACGCCCACAGCAAAGACTCGTCACAGCAGGGTGTGTTAGCAGATCAGGAGACCAGGTGATTTCACCAAGGCACAGATGAACCTGACCCTCCCAACACACACACACACACACACACCTTTGATGCTTTTCTTTGTCTGAACATTGGCAGCACATTCTCTGGTCGGATGACGACAGACTTCAAGTCAAACTGTTTCTTGTGTAAACCTCTCCATGTTTTCTGGTTTTGGACTTATAGTAAGTCAGCCTCCGCACGCACGCACAACAGCACAAAACCTGCAAGACTGAACTTTGCCAAAGAACATTATTAATTATTAACACGTTCTAAGATTCTCTCATTTTCTGGTGCTTTGGTCTGAGGACTGTTGCTCAGACAAACCACCACATCTGATGACTTCAGCCTGGGCCTCAGGACAAGGCAGATTACTCAGTTATGAAAATGACAGATGCAGCCCTGGTCCTCACAATAATGGTATAAAACTAGGTCCTCACAATACGAGCTACCGACCCACTGTGTCCGACCCACTGTGTCCGACCCACTGTGTCCGACCCACTGTCGTCCTCATGAAGCCATTCAGTGACCTAGAGCTGAAGCCATGAGTCAGTTAACTGGTAGAAAATGAACCTCAGCTATTTAGAAGCAACAGTCACCGACATGTTCTGGTTCCACCTTCTTTAATGTGAGGAGCTGATGCTTTTCTTTGTCAGACATGAGAATCAGCTGAGTCTCTGTGGGTCTGTTGGTTGGACACAACAAGACA
>NW_018128100.1:290774-296885 GCF_001952655.1 Monopterus albus
GGGATAAACAGATCAATAAGAGCATCAGGACAGTGATCAGCTGATTGATCCTGATCGGTGACCCTGCTGGTTTTATCTTTCACATGTCCACCGGCTGTATTAGCTTTATCTTTCACATGTCCACCGGCTGTACGTCTCTGCCGTGACCAGCCAGAGCTTCAGTTCTGATGATTCCAGCAAAGCTGTGGAATTTCCAAAGTGCTGATCTTTTATAAATTCCCTATAAAACAGCTTAAAGATTGACAAGAGTCATCCTCCTGAAGTCGAAGTCTAACGCCGGTATAAAAAAAAAAAAAGCCATAAGCAGCTAAAAAGTTGTACATTAAATCCTCTGCAGCGTATAAATGATTCAGACACTGAATAAGGAAAAACAGTGAGGAGGTGTTAAATCCTGCTTCACTACCTGACAGTCTGCAGGTGCACGGCTGGTGTGGACGTCACCTGTCAGACTGAATACTCAAACTTAATGAAGGTTTGATGCCTGGTCAGACTCTTTATTCAACGTGGCCACCCTGTGCATTCTGGCAAAACCGTAGGGGGTAAATCATAACTGTAGACTCCCTCAAATTAAAGTAGTTTTAGTATGAATAACAAATCATGCAGGTGATGATACTGAACAAGGTGAAGGACACCTGTCAGTGGAACATGAGGTTGTGTAAAACCGTTTGTCCTGTCCCACCCAAGTCCTTCTTCATCACTTTGCTCTTTAAAACCACCTCAAAGTATTAAAACCCTCACAGCCCGAGTGTGTGCTCTACATGTGACTGGCGGTATCACCCCAAACTCTCCAAATCAACAACGTTACAAAAAAGCAGCAGATACAGGTTCAGGTTTCAGAGCTGTAAACTCCTGGAAACAGCTGAAACCAGTACTCCCATCTCACTGGAATGTTTAAGAGAAGTCCTTTGGGGGTGAAGCCTCAGACACCTAACGAGTAATGTGACAAACCAGGACAAGGCATACTACAGACACACACCTGGTTCATGCTCAAGTTAACAGCCGGAATCTCTCTGGACTAAGAGCTGAAGCAAAGAGGGTCTGTCACTGTTTCAGCTCAGGTTGTTTTAATAGCAAACAGGCCCCGTCAGACCTGCCTACTCCCAAACATCACCTGGCAGAGGCCTCGCTTTGACTCCCATTTCACGATTACAGCCCTCGCCACCATAATGATACAACGCCAGGTTGGCCTCATTTGCATTTTCATGACGTGACTCACTCACAGCTGAGCCAAAGTCTGCATGAAAACATGGATCTGCTGCTAACAACCAGCGGTGACAGCAGAGAGACTGTCTGCTGCTAAACGTTAACATGACACCTCCAGACCTGAAGAGTAAACACAGACAGAGGCTTTACCTTTACCTGTCCAACGTAATGTTGGATGGAAGTTCAGACTCATCTAGTTTTCTTTTGGTAAAATAATTTGTCTTGGACATAGTGGCTTTGAACTTTGCACATTTCCTCCAGCTGTTTAACAGCTGTAGTAATGCGATTATACAATTTGCATAGAGAAATTTTCATGCTACTTTGTACCAGTGTATTATCTGACTTTTACGCTCTCCTGCCTACAGAGCACGTCACCTATTTTACTGCATTCTTGTTCATATACATACACAGGATCTGCGCTTTACTGACTAACTGGGCGTACAAACTGGCTTGATGCATACTTTGGATATACAGTGTGTGTCACGTCTTCATTTGACCAGTTTGTTCTTTAGTCTATAAACGATCAAAACCAGAGACAGAATGTCCATCACTGTCCAACCAGCAGCCAAAGAAAGAAGCAAAGAAAAACAAGCTAATCATGGACTTGACCAGTTCATTAGGAACAGGACTTGATAATGAAGATAAATGTTGCGGTAGGAGTTGGAATCAGTCCATTTTCTGTTCCCTGACTCCGTGATTCAAGGACTAATAATAGCGCCTTCACAGCCACCTGAGGAAAATGGCGGGTCTGTAATGTGCCCCAAAGGGTTTATGGGTATAAAGAGCCAGATGCTGACACATGATCGTGGCTCCTCAGGCCTGAGACACTGATTTACACAGCAGACAGAAGAAAAACGTGGACATTAGATGATGTGATCCAAAGTGTCATCTCTCAGCTCCTAGAGGAACATAAAACAACAGTGAGGCCAAGGATCAGGTTAGTTTTCAGCCTCTCTGACACCAAACTCCATAAGGTCACAGCACAGAACCCCCAGTAAATGAACCTGTGAGCCTACGTAGCCTTTGTTTTGTGTGTGTGAGAACCACAACACAACAACAGCGTCAGCTCCAGGATGTTTTGGCTTCCTCAGGGAGCAGGAAACCCCCGGAGTGAGGTGGCCGGCCTCGCAGACGGCGTGTAAGTCGATACTCTTCATCGCCTTTGTCAACAAGAGGCTGAGGTCTGCTCAGTGTGGTATAACTAATCTCCACCAGAAACCGGATCCGTATGACCTCTAGTGCTTCGTCGCCACCAGTGAGGAGAAAGTAGATGGTACAGGTTGCTGCTGCACGGCAGGGCGGGCGGCGCTGGCCTGCTCACGACCTATGGACTGACACCAACACCTCACATTTTGACCGCATTCTGCCCAACAGGTCTGAAGCCTCGCTCACGAATTGTCATTGAACAGACAGGGGAGCTGGTCAGAGCTGTGCTGGGATATTCTGAACATGCACACAGACCCGCAGCCAAACATCTGAACAGTCTGAACCTGTGAGGAAGAGGCAGAGAGTGGAAGAAGCTATTGTGGTTTTACTGGTGTTTGTTGGTTTGTAAGCTATCGTGGTTTTACTGGTGTTTGTTGGTTTGTTCACAGCATAGCTCAAACAGCAATGAATGGATTCAGACCACATGTTCTGGAGAGGTTGGGTACGGCCCACGGAACAATCCAACAGATTTTGGTGCTGATCCGGATCATCATCTGGATCCAAGAATCCATTTCCTGAACCCCAACATCCATAATACACTTCCAGGATACTCCAGGAATTCCTTGACTAGGTTTCCTGATAATTTCACTCCTTCCCTCTCCCACCTCCACCGGCTTCCTACTCAGAGTTAATATGTGCAAGAAATACAAGACAATACAAGAGGTGTGTACAGAGACAAAACACAGCCTGAACATTTTAATCAGAATGGGAGTAGATGTATATGGAGGAAACCAGCTGCCTAATTCTCAACATTCTCAGCTTTCTCGTGTAAACAAGGATATTTTAAGTAGCTAAAGATACATTTAAAGAGCTTATCATGAGTAAGACACTTGGACAGTTGAGCCCCATCCCAGGATGCCAAGCACATCTCTGTAGCCAAAACCAATCATGACCAGCCACCAGTTATATTTTTTAAATACACATTCAACTCTATAAAAGTTATAAAGTGTACATCACTATGGTAGCAAAAACAGTTTCCCCATGAAAGCTCAATATCCAACTAATCCAATAATCATACAGTCACTCGGGATCATTTACTGAAGAGGCCTTTGATCCCTGAAGTCCCTGAAACCCCCCGAAATCAGGAAGGATGGCTCTAGTTCCTGTTAAGACAAACTATGTCAGTTCAGTCATAAAAGAAGGATGTGGTGAGGAAGGAGCAAAAGCCAAAGTCCCTTATGAAGTCAGGAGCTCGCTGCAGGAGAGGCACCCACCAAAATCAAAGACAAGCCAAACTATAATGATCATGCCACTATGGGAAGAGTAAACTGATCCCACAGGTGTTAAAAACACCACACGGTGCATATAAATCCATAACACAGGGACATAAAAGACAACTTAGTGTGATGTTTGAGTCATTCAGGCCCACGCTGCATTACTTTGTGAGAATAAACGATCACAATACTGATTTCAAAGCAGCTTCAGCATAAAAACAAGCTCAGGACAAACACAGTAAGCTATGACAGCTCTTATATAATCATGCAACCCAGATGAAACCAGGCACTGGCCGAGCCTGTTCCCTGCATCCAGACCTCTGAGGATACCACACGATCCTTTGTCATCGTTCAGGCAATAATATCACAACGACCAGACTACCACCCGCAGCTTTTTCTTATGCAAAGCATGTCCACCGATTCTAGTTCCCAGGCTCAGCAGCAGCAGGACTGTGCGTGTAGGCCGCAGCCGGGCTCATTGTGAGCTCTGACATATTGGTGCTGCACAACAACACACTCCCAATACCATGTACGCACCACTGAATCCTCCTGGCAGCTGCCAAGCTCTGTGTTTCCTCAGCTCCCTCTAATGTAATGAGGCTTTTGCTAAAAGCTCGTTCCGACGTGCGCTCCGTTGTAGATGTCCAGACACAATCTACCGCCGACACGAACTTCGTTCAAAAATGGTCCGAATCTGGACTCGACCCGCTTGGCAGCCACAAACGTAACCTGTGAACAATGACTCAACACTTTTTTGGACTTGGGAGACACTTCTATTTAATTCGGCATGTAAATAATCTACAATTGATCATCAAACCAAAAGACTCCAACTTTTTATCCTTATCTAGGGGGTTATTTGCACTTTATTCCTTCACCAGAATACACCCTTTGTTGCAAACAGCAGCGCAGTTGGGTGAACTGATAAGGTTGAAGCTTTACTTGAATAAAGAGTCACGGTAAATTCTTATATACGCAGAATTTTAGAGTGTGTCTCAGTTATTCAAAACCTCTATTGGATAATGTTTTCTTCGATAGCTGACTCAATTTATTATCAACCAATTTTAAATGGCCGCACGTCTGAAGGAAGTCTGGCGTCGACTCCTCTCCAAGCTAGACAAATCTAAGGATGATTTCCGTTGTTAAAAACACCAGAACTCTCACCGCTGAATGCAGGAATGATAGAAACTCGGTGGATATCGTAGTTCAGTCGTGTTGTGCTGCCGGTTTTCCTCCTGGGAAAGCTACGGCATGTGTTGACAGGCTCCTGTGGCCGCTAGCACGGGACGCTGCTGCTAGCATAACCGTCTTATTGTGAGACATTCTCCCGGTGCATGCCACCGGTGCTACCTACCTCGTCTGTGTGGAAACTCCCGAGACTCCGCAGCTTGTTTTTCGGGAAACGGTTATTTATTTATTTTTATTTTTTTAATCCCTAAAAAGAAGCGCAGGTTCCAACCACAGTGTCTCCAGTAGCTCAATATCCGCTCCGGAAGCCTGGGAAACACTCTCCCAGCCCGGCAGCCTCCGACTCCCGCAGCAATCTTGGGAAACCGGCCCCGTGACGTCAGAGCTCTGGCGGAGTCAGTGTCCCTGCAGGGGGCGCTATCCAGAGAAGGTACGGGGGTGGCCGAGGTGGAACACTTCAACGCGAGAACCACAGGATCATGTCCAGGTAGATTTAAAATAGGGTTAAAGGAACAGTCCAAACAAAAATGTTACTTCTCTTTAAATAAATCAAGAACGGATGTCAGATGGAAGACACAGGGAAGCTGTTCATTAGAATCAGCTGTGAATATTAGGGGAAGGCAATACCACAAAATCTGGCTTCAGTGTGGTAAGATACTGAGATCACTACTATCACTACTGTGCAGTGAAGTTGAGTGAATATATACCCTACAGTAGCTAATAAATTAATACATTAAAATACACACAGACTTAACATTTATGAACAGAAAAACAATCCCATCACACAGCAGCTCTGGAAAATAAAATATAAAAAATATTTTACACTGCAGTTAAAACGATGAGGTTTTTAAAGGAACACTAAACCACGTCCACAACAGCCAAGTAAACCCCAGACACTGATTAAGAACCTGAAACGAGCTGGAAAGTGGATCATTTAGTTCCACACACGTCACCATTCATAGGTTCAAGCAGTTAATTTATATTTGATGTGTTGATGGTCTAAGGCTTCAGTAGAAACAAGCTCATAAGTGGAAATGACAACACACAGTTCAGCAGTCATGAATGTTTCAGTGTCCAGTAACATAACACCGGATAAGTGCTCCCTCGTGAACCAGACTGAAAGCCGAGGGCAGCGTTTCATAGCGACCCACCTGCAGGAGACGCACCTGTCACTGACCTGCAGCTGTTTCCCACACAGACCGCTACAGGGTTAGGGTTAGGCTAATCAGAGTCTCTGCTGACGTGGAGCAGGTCTGCACTGCACTTCCTGCTTGTTTTGGGGATTGAGTTTTAGTTCAGTGCG
>NW_018128100.1:296905-310499 GCF_001952655.1 Monopterus albus
CAGGAAGAACAGATAATCAGCTGGACTGAGGTGACTTGACTGTGACAGTCAGGAACCTTCAGAGGCATGTGTGGGGCATCCTGATAAAAACAGAAATGACACCAGACCATCCCTAAAAACTGAACCCAGGACCACTGTTATATTTTAAGGTCCTTTCTCTGTGCATGTACTACAACCTGGAATGAAACCCCACATCCTCATAGTCACAGTTCAAACACTTAAATACCTCCCAGTGAACCAGGACTATAATCACTGTAGGGGTCTGAATTACTGTGACTTGCCCTTGAACAAAACTGTTTTTCTTGCTGCTGCTCTGTCAAGTCTGATACACCCCCATTAAATACACACTTTCAAAGTCGGGTCTTGTGCAGAATGGTTTTGTCTGAGTTGTTATTTTTATCATTGTTTATCACTTCTCTGGCTGGGACAGCAGGAAAACAGTTCTTGAGCCGAGTCAGTCACTTTTGTGCAGTTTTTTTCCGCTGAAACTTTAAAATATATGCATGGATGTAGGGCGCTGTCCCAACCTCTTGTTCTCAAGTGCAGCTGAGGACCTTGTTGCATGTCATCCCGTTCTCTGGTTTTGTCTTTAATGAATAAACATGGACATGTGGGACACTGGCCTTGGTGAGATTCAGATGTGCCCTTAAACCTGAGTTAAACCATGACTGCTGCAAGTTTACAACTCATGCAGGTGCAGGATAAACCAGCTGGGTTTAAGTTAAACCACAAATAGTTTAAGCTGCAGCGAAGCTGTTTAAGGTTGAACTGAGCAACAACCACAGGAAGTTTTAAAAACTGCAGCAGCTTGAAGGCTACGAAGATGTTTTTCATATCGTGCCTCTAACTTTGTACTGTACAGTATATGTACAGTAGTAGTAGTCAGATCTTTTGAGTAAAATTAACAGTACCACAGTACAGAAATACTCTGTTAGATGTAAAAGTCCTGCATTGAACATGTTACTTAAATAGAAGTACACAGGTTTTATCAGCAAACGTACTCATTGTGCAGACTGATGTGTCTTCAGAACACTGCATATGGGTGATTTTAATTATCTGACTGTCATCACCACTTTAATGCTGCAGCTGGTGTGGGCGGAGCCAGCGTTCACTACCTTATATGGACCTTTAATAATACATCAGGATTTTTTGCTGATTGTTTTGTTTGATTGATCTGATGAGACCTGGACCTTTAATAATACATCAGGACTTTTTGCTGATTGTTTTGTTTGATTGATCTAAATCTGAAAAAACTAACAAGATAAATGTGGAGTAAAACTATAAAGTATTGTAAAATGGAAATACTCAAAGTGCATGTTCTTTAAAACTGTACTTAAGAGTACTCAAGTAAATGTACTTGCTTTCCAGCACTGATGGTTTACATGTAGTTATGTGTATATTCTTAATTTTTTCTTACACAATCGCTCATGCAAATGTTTGATTTTTCCATTTTTAATTCCTTTTAAAAAACACATACATTAAACACTTTGAAACTGGTTCAGTGTATAAATACTGCTCCATAAATAAACCTGCCTCTCTGTCTTTTGTCCAAGCATCTCCCAACCTTGAAACTGTGAAATGCATTCAAGATTTCTCCAAACCTATGCAGCAACACACACACACACACACACACACAGAGAGAAACACAACCTCTGCTGTGCTGATGACTCTGATAGAGCACAGCACAAATAAAAAAGCTAAGGCAAAGGACGTGCTCTTGCATCTTGGGCTGCTTTTAATGCTGAACATGTCGATCCAGTCCACATCGAAGAGACACAACAAGCACTGAACTACGTATGTGACTCGTGAGCTGGATGTCAACTCCGTGAAAACAGTCTCTGAGCCGAGCGGGTGGATTATTAACTTCGGAAAAACAGCAACTTTCTCTATGCTTTTATTATTATTATTGTCTTTCTCTACACAACTTGTAAGCATACATAATAACGATGCAAGAGCCAGACAGTATCTTCTGCACAGATCCTCCAGGAGAGAACTATGAAAACAACTTAATGAGCCACTTCATGGCGGAGTCGTAAAACAGTAAATTACAAAGGCAGCGGGAAAATTCCAACATATTTACAGTTTGTGTTTTTTTCAGTACAAATTTAAAGGTGTGTTTGATGTCTGTGGTTAATAGAGGGACCGTTTCAGACACGTTGAACCAGCAGCTTACAGTTAGGCTTGGCCACTCCCACGGGGGAGGACGAGGGCGGGGTCGGCTCAGGGGCTGACGGCCAGGTACTCGGACCGGGCTGCTGACCCATGTGTCTCTTCGATCTGAGGCTCCTCAGGAGAGCCGGGTGGCGCCTGGGCCTGCTCCGACTCCTTCTTGTCCAGTTCTTGCTGAGTCTGAATCTTCAGGATGAGCTCTTTGATCTCCTCACGCTTCGTCTTCATCCTCTGCTGAGGAAACCAGTCCGACAGGTTGACCTTCAGGTGAAAACTGGTAATTGGATTCTGTATGAAAAGATGAAAGAAGACAGATTACTTTTAAAGGAGGCTGGAGAACATGAAACTCCAGAAGGACCCATATTAAAGGATTAGTCTGAAGATATTCTTTGTCTGTGTCCAGTTCCCTCCTCTTTGTATGATTTAAAGCTGCAGTGAGCAGCTGTTTTAGGAAGTTACTGATCCTTCCTTTTAAAATCCTTCTATGCAAGTTGGCAGTTTATTAGAACACCACGCTAAAACTAATGCAGTCTAATAAAACAGTCCTGCATCAAATCCTCCTTCATGATGTGATAATGCTCAGTCTTTATTCAAAATGTTTTATAGAGGTGGTGATTCAGCTGAAAAAGGACCAAAAACATAGTCTTTTAAAATCTTTTTAAATTATTTGTGAATCCATTTAACCAGTAAAGTCAACTGAGCAGGAAACTTCATACTTAAACAACATGGAAGAAAATGGAATACAAACAAGAAAATGCAAAGTCAACAAAGGAGGTAAAAAAAAAAAACTGCAAATAAAAGCAGGGAAAACTAAGCAGTAAAAGCAAACAGTGATGTTTGGGAGGATGTTTCATTGGGTTCCTCCTCTCACCTCGAAGAAGCTCTCCACATACTGTAGGACGTAAACTCCACAGTCGCTGAAGTTATCCTGCTGAGGCACACGTGGGCTGGAGCCCCTCATCACGTCCTTCCCAAAACTCCGCTGAGTCCCTTTACGCACCTCCCACTCCACCTCCAGGTACCTAAAACAAACAGACACACTGTTACTCTACAGCAGCACTGCTTGTCCTCCTGAAGTACTCAGTACCAATAACTTTACTCCGAGTTACCCGTCCCTTAGTCTGGGTATGTCCTGTAAGTGTGACTGGTCTATTTTTTCAGAAGTATTTTCCACAAATACAAATGAAAACAACCTACAAGCTCCTTTATACCACCAATGTTTGGAGCAGTTAAAGATTTAAACACCCTGCTCTCTCTTTGTAACGGTCGGGGGGTGTCTATATGATGAACCTATTATGTCAGTCCAGTCCATGCTGTTTCCTGGTCTCATATTTGCTTCCAAGGTGCCACGACTGCACCTGCACCTACAAGAAAATCAAGCAAAGCTGTGGCGGCATCTGGACATGATGAAGTGTCTCTGAACCGGTAAACTGGGACCTACCCTACCGGGCATGAGCGCCGACTCTGTGCACAATCAAGGGTTTTGGTGTCAGATAACAGAAACTAGTCTGTGGAAGTGTTGTAACCTGCACTGGCCCTTCTGTACAACAAATGCTGATTTACAGCAGGAACTCACTCTCTCAGAGTTTTGATCACAGTCGACCGGGTCGGACCTCGCAGCGAGTCCATGATGAGAATACATGGCCTACAGGAAGGAGCAACACATCTGTTATTCAATATCTGAGGTCAAAGAAGGATATCATAAATCATTTTTCCACATAGGCCCTGAATAATATGTTAAATCTGGGACAAAGTACATGAACACCCATAAAAAGGTGTTTCCACTAAAAAGACCGTCATGTATTTAATAGAAAAGCCTCCTGGGTCAAACACCTGAAATACGTCAATGTTAAATTCTAGGCCAGGAAGTATTTCTCACTTCATCTCCAAAACGTCATATAAGCTCAGTATTATTATCCTAATCCAATGTGACCTCGGGAGACTCGCTGGCTTTTCCCAGTGTCATGTATCAACCTGGTGAGGTGAGAACAGTGAGCCCCACTGACCGACAAATCAACATAAGCAGGGCAGCAGCGCCCCCTCTGGGTGAGAAGGCAGAGGTGCGTCCACTCACTGTTTGCAGATGGTCGGTTTGGAGGCCAAACCCGAGGCGTCCGAGCCGAGCGTGTCGTCAGCCAGAGCCCCGTCCTCACTGCACTCATCCTGGACACACAGGCGGAGGAACATTCACTAACATCAACTTCACATGAGGATTTTTTATTACTGCTTCAGTTACAGCTTCTTCACACATGATGAGCCGAGTACCTGACAGGAGCTTTGGCCATCAGAGAAGGTGTAAGTGTCATCGTCTCCTTTTCCTGAACCGTAACAAACACTGATTCTGTGCAACTCGCCTAAAAATCACAACAACAAACAAAACTCCATTAATGTTAATTCAAGCTGTTGAACAGCCTCCTCTCCCACCGTCCAGCGCGCCAGCAGGGCGACCACAACACACCAGGAGTTCATACCCGAGCTAGAACAAGGCTGCACATCGCAGCGCTGTCTGCAGCACGGTGTGCTGCATAAGAGCTGTGCAATGTGTTTTTATTCTGATCGACTTTCATCACAGATCCTGAACAAAGGAGACGACTGCTCTACCCACTGCACCACTGTCACGTCCCCAAAGACATTAAAATGTGACTCTTCCAACAAAAACATGTAGTGTAGTTTTCCATCAGCGTGGGTCAGCCTGCTTTAATCGAACCAGGCAGGCACAGGTCGGCCTACGTTTCCATCTGTTTCTAGCAGCAGGTGGCAACGGTGCTGACTCGGGCTCAGCTGAACCCGTTTCCACCCAGCTGGCCCATTGAGACACGTGATTGGCTGAAATGTTGTGCTGAACGTCCTTACACGTTTAGCATCGACCTTTTATCTGTTATTTCACTGCATCCATATTTGAAAATGGGAGCCCCTCACCTCCGATGAGAGGTGAATGCCTAAGACTAAGGGCTACATGCTGCAACCTGATAACACCACACTGACATCGCAAGTCGTGTCGCTTCTCAGTGGCTGGCGCCGCCCCCAATGTGAAATGATGCAGAAGATAAACAATGCGTTTTATGGTGCAGTGGAAACACAGCTCAGTTCCACTGCGTGCAACACAGGTGGGCAGGGCTGAACTGTACTGATGGAGAAACGCTGTAGGCTGGTGTGGGAGGTGAATGTGGAGCGCTGCTCTGTAGGTGAGCTGAACTGACACATTATCATAAGCCTTCGCCTTACAAAGATGGCAGGGGCACTTTAGAGCAGCAGCTCTATAGAAGGTGCTCCTGCTTGGTCAGCGAATCAGGAGCTATCTGACCAGAGAAACAGGATCATGCATGTCACCAGACGATGTCAGCTTTTGCTCCTTGATGTTATGGCAGTGAAAAGCCCAGGGTGTCCATCACCAAGTGTCAGACTAAAACTCACTTGTGTACTGTTGCTCAGTGTCACCCTGGCTGTTGCTAGATGCTACAGGGGGGTTGGAAAGCTCTTGCCCCCCTTCCGTGAATGAGCTCTCCTTGGTGACGTCGACGCCGGGCTGAGCCTCCGCAAACGCCTCAGGGTCGCCGGGGGACAGCTGCTCCGAGGAGCTGTCCAGATCGTCTCCGTCTGGGGACAGAGGACGACAGTGGTCTGGGATGTTCTCTTCTGACTGAGGGTCTGAGGTGGTGGAGGCTGGCAACGAGTCCTGATACAGCGGGTTCGGCTCAAACACCGGCCCCTCAAGGCCCGGGAAGCAGATGACTGCCAGGTACCAGTGGGCTCTGGAAAATAAAGGTTTAAATTAGTTTCAGTGGTTTTTGAAAAGCAGAGCAGGAGATGAATCAAATTCTATGAAGACTTACGACTCATTGATGGGAACAAAAATGAAGTCCTTCTGGAACAAGTCCACGTGCCGAGTCCACGTCTTCACCCTGTTGTGCTTCCTCTTCTGGAGTCTGAAAAAGCAAAACTGAACGTGAAAACATCTGAACAGACTGTGATGTTAAACCGTCATCTGCTGATGGAGCAGGACACTCACGGCAGGTTTGTCGTGTCTGGAATATTCCTGTGCTCTCGCTGGTTCAGCCTCTTGTAGAAGAAGGAGCTGAACACATGGATTCTTTGTGCATCTTCTTTTTTCAATTTCTCTAAAACTAAATATCTTAACACACAAACAATGGAACAGCTCATGTCACTATGAAAACCCAAGGTTTCCCTGCACTGATACTGAAAATAAACACTGATGTTTCTACTGCACTGTGTTTGTGTTATGTGAGATAATCAGCTACAAGAGACCAAAACACTCACTTTAAATAAAAGTCTATGATAACATCGTTTAGGAACTCTCCATCGTTAAGGCAGTGGAGGTCTTCATTAGTGACCGATATGCCGCCTTTGGCTGGAGGAGGAGGATACACCATTAATCTGGAAGACACACATCATTAAGCGTTAGACTGCAGTGTCACAACACAACACAACACAACGCCCTCGCCAGCAGTGCCACTGCCAGCACTGAGGGTCAGTCTTCTGCTGTTTGACTCAATGTGTATCAGATGCAAAACTTCCAGGTATTAAAATGACAGATTCTTCAGTCTGTAGCAGGACAGCAACACACCTGATCGTTTACATTTAAACACTGTGATACACAAGAACAGGTCTTACATTTTTGTTCATTATGTGTTGAAGGCATCACTAGATTCAGATGTGTCTGAAAATCCAGTGAAATGATTTCTTCTTCATTCCAAGGGCTACTTAGTGACACTACTGCCAAGTTAATTGCAGCAGAACAGCTTCATGTCTATGTTTACTCTTGATCAGGTGGCTCCTGACTTAAACCATAATGTTTCCACTCTTCGTTAAACCTCCTGCACGGCTGCTGAGGGGCTTGGACACATTCTGAACATCTGCAAACTCCAGGACTGTATCGGCCTGTGTTTGAGAAACCGACACCTGGCCTGCAGGTGATAACGGAAGCACTCACTTGACGATTGGTCCCGAGAAGGTAGGCTGGAGGTCGGTCATGTCCTCGTCTTCTTCTTCAAAGTATGTGCTGGTTTGCTGACGAGTGGCCATCCGTGTACGTGCAGGCATGGTGAGCGATGTACCCAGAGTGCCCTGCGTGAGTGGGGAGACTTTGCCGACTGGAGTGGAGGCCTGGGTGATTCTCAGAGAAGTTTGTAGTGGTTTCCCCTGCACAGAGGGAGGTAAAAAGAACTTATTTAATTGATAAACAGCTCCACTAGAAACATGAAAAATTTGTCAAACACACCCAATAACTGCAAAATTCAGAGGGCTGTATTTTTTAAGGTTCTTGGGCACCACTGTGTTATATCTCCAATTCAGAAACACTTTGATTAAAATCCAAATGCTGCCACAAACAAATTTCCTTTAACTGTATGTTGAGGCTTTTGCTTCCCTTGAACTCGTCTTCTCAGGCTTTTGCTCCAACCAGGCGCCTCTGAAGTTACAAAAACTCAACCATTTTGAATTTAATTCCCAAGTTAGGACAATGAGTTTAATGGAGCTTCTTGGCAGTGCTGCACAGCATCAAAATCAGAATCAGCTTTATTGGCCAGGTGTGTCGGACACACGAAGAATTTGACTCTGGTACATCGGTTCTCAATGTGTATGTACATGTCCCCATGCAAGGGGCAAGCAAACAGTAAACCAGCATAAGGCTGTAATATAACAAAATAAAGTGCAAACAATGGAAAATAAACAGTACAAACAGGCAGTAAACAATGCAGACAAAGGAATGCTCATTGTGAAATGAGGTAAGTAGGAATATAAACAGAGTACTTAAAACTAGAGACCTGTACAGATCTGTATAATCTGTACAATGTATATTTACAGGTGTTGCACTGAGGGTTATTGTCCAGTCATATGGTCATTGGTTAAGTGTTCATCAGAGTAACAGCCTGGGGGAAGAAACTGTCCCTGTGCCTGGTTGTCTTAGTGCACAGTGACCTGTAACGCCGTCCAGAGGGGAGGAGTTCAAACAGATTGTGCCCAGGGTGTGAGGGGTCAGCAGTGATCCTCTCCACCCTCCTTTTGACCCGTGAGGTGTACAGGTCCTCCATGGAGGACAGGCTCACACCAGTGACCTTTTCTACAGTCCTGACTGTCCTCTGAAGTCTGTACTTGTCCTGTTTGGTTGCTGATCCAAATCAGACAGTGATGTGTAGAGTGTAGAGAACAGACTCAATGATTCCTCTGTAGAACTGTATCAGCAGCTCCTGGGGCAGGTCGAACTTCCTGAGCTGGTACAGGAAGTACATCCTCTGCTGCGCTGATCTCCCTTGTCAGTGTGTTCCTCGCCTGGCTGTACAGTGTTTTGTCCCCACTTCTGTAAGCCTCCTCTTTGGCATGACGAAGCTGCTTGAGTCTTGCTGTAAACCAGGGCTTGTTGTTGTTGTTGTATGTGCATGAGGACTTTTTGGGCACACACACATCCTCACAGAAACTGATATAAGATGTGACAGTGTCAGTGAGTTCATCCAGGGCTGTAGCTGCAGACTCAAATCCACTCCAGTCTGTGCAGTCAAACCAGGCCTGTAGCTCTGACTTGGCCTCCTCAGTCCAGCTCTTCACTGTTTTGACTACAGGCTTTGCAGCTTAAAGTTTCTGCCTGTAGGTTGGAATAAGATGGACCATACCGTGATCTGAGTCCGAGGGCTGCGCGGGGGACAAAGTGATAGGCGTCTTTTATTGTTGTGTAGCAGTGGTCCAGTGTGACTTTGTCCCTGGTGGGACAGGTGACGTGCTGTCTGTATTTGGGCAGTTCGTGGGTGAGATTTGCTCTGTTCAAGTCCCCTAGAACAATGAGTGGAGAGTCGGGGATATTCTAGGGTCTGAACACCTGGAAGCCCAGTACTTTTAACGCGCTGTCCGCGATCGAGTCGCTCAGCCAGGTCTCCGTGAAGCACAAAGCAGCAGAGTGTGCAAAGGCAGTTAGTCCTGTTGACAAGAAGAATTTCATCCATCTTGTTGACCAGGGAGTGGAGATTTGCCAGGTGGATAGACGGGAGTGGAGTCCGGGTACCTCACTGGCGTAGCCTCACCAAGGCGCCCACAAGTCCGAGCAGAGCCTCCCAGACTTCCTCTCCCCACACACCTCCTCTAGCTCCTCAGGAGGAACCCCAAGGCGTTCCCAGGCCACCCGGGAAACATAGTCTCTCCAACGTGTTCTGGGTCTGCCCTGAGGCCTTCTCCCAGAGGGATATTCCCGGAATACCTCCCCAGGGAGGCGTCCAAGGGGGGCATCCTAAACAGGTGCCCGAGCCACCTCAACTGGTTCCGCTCAACGTGGAGGAGCAGCGGCTCTACTCTGAGCTCCTCACAGGTGACTGACCCTATCCCTAAGGGTGCGCTCAGCCACTCTGAAGCTGTACAATTACATTGAATTCAGGGGGAAAAGTGACAACCCACCGTACAAGCTAGCAGCTAGTGCTGTGATTAAATCTAAATACAAACCCTAAACTAAAAGGGGAATAAATTCCACACAGAACCTTTAATGTATTTAGATTATTAGTTTGAGGTACGACTTTTTAGTACTAGTAATTTCTGTTTTGAAGCTCAGCCCCACGGACCAGCATGGCTCCCGTGCAGCGCTCACCTTCTCCTTCGATGCCTTGTTGTAGTTGACCAGTCGGATGTTGGCCTCGTCAAAGTTCAGCTTCGTGGGGAAGTTGCTCAGGTTGTTGGACCTGCCAATCTCACCCAGGATGTCCTCAAGGATGACCTGTTCCTTCATCGGCAGGCCATTCTCGAAGATCAGAACGATGTACTTCTCATCCGACTCTGGCAGCACAGAACGCAATGTCGGAGCAGAGAATTAATTTCACTGCTGAATAAGCCAAACACGTAATATTTCTAACAAATAATCACACTGAGTTTTTGGTTGTTTTGTTACATTCAAGAAACTTCGACTTAGGTGATTTACCACCTTCATCTCTTCTATATGAAAAGCTGGAGCTTACTATGATCAAGTTCACCTTTAACAAACAGCTCATAATGAACCTCACAAAGGATTTTTACTTTCAATAGTTAACTACTGCCCCGTGCTTCATCAGCTGGTTTTGTGCTGCATACCAAGAAGTCCCATTTTATACAAGCCCTTCTACTTCTTCATGAGTTTTCATTTAACCATGCTGCATTACCTAAGAGCACACAGAGCACGCTGTCTATTCTCCCTGCTGATGAGGTTTTACCATGAAGGGAATTCGTGTTAAAGAGCTATGAAATCTCAAGGTAAAATAGTTGACGTGCCAGTATTCATTTATAGGCCGTACAAAAGGGCTGCCACGTGTCTGCGCTGTAGTCAGTCTGCTGTTTGACGGAGCTGTCAGCAGCAGGCTGCAGATCAGTCTGTCACTTTTCTTTGCTTACAGGCATAAACTACACATTAAACACAGTCTTCTACAGTGAAATTGTGAGGAAGCATAAAAAAGATAAGTTGATCTTCCTTTTGTCAGAGTTCAAATGATTGTGAGGAGAAGCTGATTTTCATGTTACTACAATGTATGTCAAAGAAACACATTTAGAACAAATCCTGAGTTTCCTTTGAGCCATTTTGGACCAACTCTAACACCCTGAATCAAAACAAAATCCTCAAATGTGAACTGAAGTCAGGTTTTCTACTCACGGTCTCCAGCGCAGTCGTACCACTCGCCTCCCTTCTCCTTGGACATGTTGAGCTGTGCCCGCAGGCGACTGCACTCCTCCGGCGTCGTCTGGAAAAACAAGACGGGAAGCTTGCGTACGTTGCACCACTCACAGCTGATCAGCTCTGATGCCTGAAGACAAACTTCTACGCTGTCGCAATTGGGGCCTGATGGAAAACGAACGAATCAGACTCGGCCACATTTTATTCAGTCTCTGCATAAATGATCAAAATTTAAGGTCTTTAATTTAAATCATAAAACAGCGGAATAAACTAAACTTACTACACATTTGACAAACTACACCAAAGATAAATGCTTTACAAAATCTGACACGAAATGTTGACGTAACTATGATTACTGTCCCTCTGCAGATGAATGCAGTCATAGAGAAGGATGTTACACAGAAGTGTACAGGGTTGATCTGAGCTAAACACAAAACTGCGCAGGTGCAGCCAAGACATTCCACTGATGTCTGATGGCTTGCATTCACTGAATTCATTGCTGCTGGTTCATACCTTCAGTTTCCAGCTGGATGTGGTCAACGGAAAACTGAAAAGACAAAGAACAAAGCAGGTAGTCCATCATTTCCGTTCCCATTTTTGTTTCCCATAAAAGTCCGGGTTGCTGTATTTCCAAATAAGAGGAATAAAGTACTCACAACGACAGGTTTCGTCACCATCCTGCGCAGAGTTCCCACTCTGACGCTGCGACATTCCAGGATGATGCTGTCACACTTATCAGGCACGACTTTGGGCTTTTTTGTCCTGGGAGAAAACTCCTCCGGAGGCTGAGATCCAAGCTGCAAAAAGAAATGTGACTTCAGGAACAGTATGAGGTGTTCACGTTTCTCTGTTACACTGGTTTTACTTCATAACACAGTGAAGTGTAGAGGACTCAGAATGAAGCACAGGATCAGCGAGTCAGGGTTTCCAATCCCAGTAAACTCCAAAGACACGCTGAAAAAACCCTAATAAGCTTCACATAACTGACAAAACATCTGACAACTTGCGCTTTTACTTCACAGCTTACAAATCACTACTGCCTCCTCAAGTACACTGGGCCTCCAGGTGTTGGTTGGCTACTGGCAGGACACCTAGAGCCTTACCTGATCTTTTATCCGACCTTTCCGAGGTATCGTGACCTTCATGTTCACATCTTCAAAGAATTCCTCAGCACCGACCTCCTCCTGCTCTTCCGTGCTCTTCACCGCCGCCTCCACTCTGCCTCCAGAGGGTGCCGGGGAGGAGTGAGCCGAGTCCGCAGGGCAAGGGGACATGCTGTCCAACCTGTTACCACTTCCTGTGCTGGCGTTGTCAGCCTCCTCCTCATCATCACTGGACAGAATGACTGGGAAAGGAGGTTTAGAGAATGGCTGTAATGTTGACGTTCTGCCTGAATGTTAGGTGTTGATGCAGCTGAATGATTATTACAGGAGGCAGTTTTTCTGTTAAGCACAGTATCAGAGGCTCCAATATATGAGTCCTGTCAGCAACACAAGCTGGCACCGCTTGTACATGTTGTCTAGGTGTCACACGCTGTGATGCACTTGAGTTCTACAGAGGGTTGTAAAGACCAAAACAGAGAAATGTTGAAAGATTTAATGTTCATGAGTCTGAGTCAAGTCTGGAGGCAGTTAGGGGTGAATTGTGGGTCAAGTCGGAAGTCTGTTTATGTGGGACTTGACAGCAACTTGCATGCAGAAAAAGCACTTATTACCAAATGGAACAGCCATCTGGAAAGAAGGTTACGTAAAGACCGACATCACTGGTTGTAGACGTTCCTACCTCGTCATTTACTGTACCAGTAACTGGCATCAGTATTTCAGTGAGGTGTAACAGGATAAAGACTACAGGGCCAATCAAGGACTTAAGGCAGAAGTACTTCTTTTTACTTACTGGGGTCGTTGAGCTCGTGCTGCCGGGCCGCCGTCGTCCTCTTCCCCTTGGGGGGGTTCCTGGCTCCACAGCAGCTCGACGTCCCAGCTAGCAGAGGCAACTTTCCGTTGTTCACCGGGACCACGTTTCCTCTGGTGCTCACGATTCGGGGAGCCCTAATGGTCGTGGCCGGCTTGTAGAAGTTTTGCTGCAGGGCGTTTGGTCCAGGGGAGGGCTGGGATCTAAGGGGGGCACGGGGGGTCGGGGATGGCAGCGTGGCCTGCTGACCGGGCAGCACAGCCAGACTGCTTCCACAGTTCTGACACTTACTGCTGTCTTCGCTCAGCTTGTCGCATTTCACACACACTGACTGACAGATGGTTGGCCGAAGAGGCTGCCAAAGACAAACACTTGTTATGTTGACGGGACCAGGCAACAAGCTCAGGATCACAAACTTTAAATGTGTTATGGCTAATAACTGCCCGTGTAGAAGACACAGAAGAACATGATCACCTCCCTGGTGGTGGTGTTTCTGTGCACCTGTTATGGCCGATCTTCACTCTGTCTCCTAGCTCTAATATCTGGCTAGATGTGGGATGCTACCTCTGGGGCTGTGACTGGTTTATGTATATTTACTTTGAAAAGCCCATCGTTGTGTTATGTGTGAGACTATTTCTGGAGAGCTACATGACAAACTTGCAAATGATCAAACCATAAAACCTCCTCAGCAGCAGGAGAGAGCTCCCTCCTGAGAAGGCCAGATGCTCAATCGTGTCCAGCTCAGACAGAGAAGATGACATCAAGCCTGGTACGAAGGCAGACTTTCTGACATGGCATGATTTCTGGGTAATAAATTCCTTCATGCTGCCATTTGTCTTACCTCTGTGGATTTGATCTGTGAGGGGAAACTACAGCAGC
>NW_018128100.1:310529-312509 GCF_001952655.1 Monopterus albus
CTTGATGTTCAGGGTCTCCTCTGCTAAAAGAGCAAATCAACAAAACCATCCAGAAAATGTATGCTAATTCATTAATTATGCTTTACACCAGGTTGTTTTTTATGCAGTTGATTTAAATGTTCCTGCGGCTGTTTCCCTGTTTTTGTCTATTACATGACACCAACTTCAAATACAGAGCTGTGTTTACTCACAGTTTTTTTTATTTGCTAAAGAAAAACAGCAGCAAGTGAAACAGCTGATGATAAAAACTGCTGTGGGAAATGTTTCACTCTGAGGTCACCTTCACTTTTCTTTTTTTTGCAAAACGACCTGTTTATTCTCACTAGTTGTTTCAGTTATTAGCTGAGCAGGTGCTTCATCAGCTCCCCGCTCTCAGCCTGGAGCTCTCTCTCCTCCTCCTCCTCTTCCCCCTCTGGCAGGAGCAAGAGGAGCTTCAGCCCAGACCTACAGCTGGATGTCACACACATCACTGACTACACAACCTGCTCATACACATTTCCCACAAACAGCGATTAGTGCTGATTAAACCGACACACAGTTCTCACCACATCCATGCACTCTGAATTGTGCTCATCAAAACCTGCTCGCCACCTGTAATCATCGACAGCTCGAGAGTGGGGTGTGTGGCGAGTGGTGCTCAGTACCTGGGATCTCTGGACAAGTCAGCACAATGCTGTCCACTTCTACAGCTTGTGTGGTGGAGAAGTCATTTCTGCAGGAGGAAACATGGACAGTTGGGTCAATGAAATCACTGGAGACGCCCAGCAGGGAGCAGGCGATGCAGAAAGAAGAGCTCTTCTTAAGTCCTACCTTTCCTTCAAATCAAGGCTGCTTCAAGATAAAAACCAAAGAGAGAAGAGTCTCAATAATGCAACCACCTTGTGCCATAATTCAGTTTTTCAATTTAACAGATTCTTTTTTACACCAAACCTCAACACTCATGTATCCAGACAGGAGCTGCTAACAGCTAATTCAGGTTGCTTTTAATGGTGCCAATTTACCAAAATGTACAAATACTGGCTTAAAAAACAGGGCTGAACCTGCAGCTTACAGCACTATACCTCCTGTTTACATCTCCCAAAGCACTGGAAAAAAAGTATTTCCACAAATCAGAGCATGATTATTCCCAAAATGTAATCAAGTTGTTTCTCTAAACAGAGACCGGGCAGCATCATTAGTAAAAAAAAAAGGCAAAGCAGATCTGCCAGAAACATTTCGCCCAACTCCATCTTGCCTTTGGACTGGTTTCCGTAATGCAGAGGGCATTTGTGCGTGCTGAAAGTGTCGCCCCTGTAGGATGATTCCTTGCGACGGTGCAGGACTGATGATCACGTAGTTGGTTCTGATGGGCACGGGGGAGGATGTCGCTACTGAGACCTCGCTGCAGGAGAGGACGAGAACGCAAAGTCAAACGTCAGCATGGCCATATCCTAAAATGACGCTCAGCCACTTGACAGTGGAAACATAAGCACATAACAGGTACATCACTTAACTCAAGGGCAGTAAAGTGTCATAAGGTTTAACTGATCTCCAACTGTGATGGAGCTTCTGTAGCACTGTACCTGAGCTTTTTGGGCACCAGCTTGCTCAGCGACCTCATGCGATTATTAGAGCGGTTTTCATACGTCCTCAGGGCACCTGAGGAAGTGAAGTGCCTCAGGTTGGGAGACTGCAGAGAGAACATACAGAGTCACATGATATAGAGGAAACACAAAACCCCAAAGGGAAGTCAGGGACAGATAACACGTGATTTGTGGTTTGTATCAGTCACAAACAGGGATGGGTCTGATAGCTGGTTCTCTTTTGGATCCAGTTTCGAATAGGTAAAATACCCGGAGTCATGAAGCTTCATGTCCAGATGAATCCCTCGTGGCCCACAGAGAGTCAACAGGACCAGGGGTGGGAAACAGGAAATGAGGAGAGAAGTCAGTGATGTTCAGGTTACCTTTTTCTCCTCAGGGGAGGACGACTGCTGCCGAT